>NC_139489.1:13755719-13933219 GCF_008360975.1 Lichenostomus cassidix | reverse complement strand
TGGACAAAAATTATGACAAAACTGTGATAGAGTCTGTGCTGCCAAATTGTATTTATTTCAGTACAAACAGTTGGTAATCTTCTCAAAGTGCTAGTCAGTATCTGTTGCATTTATGATATGCTGCTGAATGGGTTTTTGGGTCTGTATAGGACAAGGTATCAGCTAGTACCAGCTGGTGCTGGGTTGAAGAAAGAGTTCCTGTATATTTTCAAATAAAGATTCTGTGCCTTAGGAAATCTGCAGTGAGATTAGGGCCTACTAATAGTAGTTTATGTAATTAAATTTTTAATGTAAAAATTTGTGTTTTCTGTTTTCCTTCTGTCTTGGACTAGCTTTACTTTGGCAGAACAGATTCTATGTGCATATGTGCCAATATGATGTTACTTTTTTTTAAAGTGATTTTAAGAGGTTTTTTTCACTTTAATATATAGAAAAGTGTGTTAACAAGTCATGCAATTCTACCCTTGGCAGTGTGATAATGCTTTCTCTGGATCCTTGTCTACTTGCAGACTCTACAACTGCTCCTTGCAAATTCCACAGGCTGAGGGGCCAAATCTGTGATACATTCCACCCCTTCTGTGCCAGCTGTAGCTGGAAGCTTTTTTGGTAGAGATGCTTCAGTGCATCATCCTCAGGAAAAGATGATGAGGACAAAGTGCTATGGTGCTGCAGCTTCTGAAGCTACTCAAAAGACTTCAAGAAACAGACTTGGAGGTTTCTTCAGGTTTGAGCAGCTAATAATGAAAATTTGATTATTCTTCAGGATCTGTGAAACATGTGAGTGAACACCAACAGAACTTAAACTGATAGCTCAGATGTTCAAAAAATCTCTAACTACAGGACAGTTTATCCTGGATTGCCTTTCAAGGGAAGACAGTGACAATCAACATACACCCCTGCTGACAAATGGGGAAGATTGCCTCTTAAAATTAGTCCTCTATCAATTCATCATTCTATTGTTTTTATGATTAATCAAATTTGATTACAATCATTATGTGTAATGGGAAAAAAAGGCAGCCAAAATGCACAGGGTTTGATTTGAAGAAATTCTCTTAAAAATTTGTCAAAATCAGAAAAACAGTTTCTGGAAGGCAATTAATTTGCAGTGAGCACAATGTGTTGCTTCCAGACACTGGCACAATAGCAGCTGCAGTACTTGACTTTCCAAGAAAGGCAGGATGATCTGGAAAAGAAGAATTCTCATCAGTGTAGAAGTACAGCTGTTGAGGATAATGGCAGGCAGTGCTTCTTCACACAAATGCTGACAGGGAGGTTGTGGCAAAGCATCCCTCTGTTACTGTGCTGTTCCTGTTCTCGATGCAGGCTACTGCTGTTGAAATGCTGATTCATTTGCAGATATTATGTGATAAGCTTAATGCTGTCAATATGAAAGTAAATCCAGAGAAATGTAATATGTTCCATAAAGAGTAATTTATCGTGAACCTGGAATCAGCACAGGAAGAGGCGTTTTAATCATTGGAGAGAAAGAGAAGCTGTGCAGTGGTGACAGGAAGAAAGAGAAAGCTGGCTCACTGTGGTGACATGAAGCTCGTTTGCCAGCTTGCTAATCTTAGAGAATCATGGCAAAATCAGGACAAAAAGATTCAATGCTTTCAGTCACCAGCATGATACAATTTGGATTTTCTTTGCAGGCTTGAAAGGTTCTTCCTGTTTCTGTGTTAGCTTGCTAACTTTATCCAAGCCCCTTTGGCCACTGCTCACAGATGTTTGTGCTTTTGTTTTGGATGTAGAACAGTGCAGGAGTGTCACAACAGCATGGAAGATGATGACAGCTGAAGTGTATGTTCTTGTAGGATAAATGGTTTTACCAGTTGAAAGAGACCCCTGGCAATGGCTATAGCTGTGCAGCATTTCCATTTTGAGAAGTGTTGTTTAAGGACAACCACAATTGTTAGACTGGAAAAATCTGAAAGGTTATTTTCCCAGTAGCTGGACAAATCCCAGGACCCTCAGGCCTGGGCACAAGCATGGTGGTATCAGTGCCTTACAGAGGTGAGCTTGCTGACAGGCCAGTTGCTCTAGCAGCAGCTGAGTGGGAATGGCTGTTTAGGCATGCTTGGGAGGACATGCCAACTCCCCTGTAATTCACAGGAGGGCAAATGTTACAGAGGAAAAGAATTCTGAAAAATGCTAGCATAAAATGTGATTAGAAAACCCTTGAGCAAATGGAGGCACCTTGCTAAGAAATCTGATTCCATTACTGCCAAAGGCGTTTTCTGGCTGCACTGACTGAGGTGAAGTTTAACAAATGATGCAGCAAGAGGCAGTGATTAGCTGGGCAGGCTGTGGGAGTCTCAGAATGTCAAGACTGAGGCAAAAGCAGGATTTCTGTACAACAACATGTTGGCAGAATGCAGAAAACTGATGAAAAGAAATACTGTGTTTTCATTGCACAGGAGGTTTCCTGTGAAACATGGGAATCTCAGGGAATAGTTCTGTTCTGAGACAAACATTGGTAGCAGTGGACTGCTTTCTAAAAGTTTAAAAGTCATATGATTAGGAACCAAGAAATAGCAGGAATAATGGAGGGATAGAGATTGCAGTGAGCAAGTTCTTTATGCTGAGAGGATCACAGACCAAAAGGAACATCATCATCTTCAGTGGAGTCCACAGAATTTGTGTCACTGTTAGAAATGTGCAAAGATCGGTTGGGCCTGGAAGGCAGAGTCACACCAGAGATTGGAATGGGTTTGTGTTGTTGGTTCCTTTGAACTGTTGTCTTCAGGGCACTTCTGAAAAAAGCAGGAATTTTCAGGGAAGCCAGTGCCTGTGGAGCTGGATTGATGGAAGAATGCAATGAATTCAATGAATGGAGATAAGCATTTTTAGTCCTTATCAAATAATTTTATCAGGGCTCTTGATTTAGAAGACGAAGTGGTCTTAGTCTTTAGAATGCTTTAGGCTTGGTAGCTTCAGAAGATAAATCACATATTTGCTTTGCTTTAGTTGTGAGCAGCAACACAAGAAGTCTGTACATTGTTGTGTTCTGAAAGGGTAAACTTGTTTGGAGCAAACCCTGATTTCCCATCCATTCCTGTACCTTCTCCCACCATATATTTCTTGCTACAGATGGACTGATATGAAAACAAATACAGGATTAATGCATGGTAACCCCAGGAAAGTGTAATGGGGAGTTAAACCTAAACCACAGAACTTCTCAGGGGAGGATTAACACACTCCTCAAACCAACCCACCAAACAAACAACAATCCTGCCAGCAGCAGGCTCATAGCAAAAGTCATTGGGGAGTCTTTCTGTTGGAAGCAGAACATGGTTCAGTTTTGCTAAAAAACTAACCTCTCTGACCTTTGACAGAGGCTGGTAGGGGATGTTTTGAGGAACCAAGCCAGGTAATGTGAGAGACTAATTTCACTTCTGTTGCAGAAGAGATCACTGCTACTTAATGAAGACCTAATGAAGGGGGTTTCTTACAAAAAAAAAAAAAAATTCTCTGTTAGGCTTTTTGTCTGCAAATGCGTCACCTTCCATTGTAATCCCTTCCTTAGGACTGATAAAATTGTGTTTAGTGAGACTAAGAGCTTACACATGGTCTGAAATATTTCCAAGAGTTACTATTTAATGTAGTTATGAGGTTGGCAGTGGCAAGGACTAGTTTAAAACGTACTGTTCCAATAGTTAGGAACAGTGGGTCTTGTACAAGATCTAAGGTTTGCTTACCATTAGTGACTTGTTCTCACAGGAACCTTTGTGCGTGGCTCTTGGATACTTGTAAAGAAGCTGTATCTCTGACCGCTGTGTCACCATGATCTTTGACAATAGTAATGAAATACTGCTTCCACCTTGAAAACATATTATTTTTAAAATATCTATATAAAGCCTGTTGACAGGTTTTCCAGCTGTGCTGCTCCAGCAGAGAGCGCTTTTGTTACTGCTGGCACAGAGCCTGTTGAATCATCTGCAGCTCAGCTCTACATTACAGAACCCAACTCCTTTCTGATTTTCTTTCTAATACTTGACTAAGTGTCTCTTAAAACAGTACACATCTGTTTTGTTTATTTTCTTGATATCTTGCTCTAGACAAAGGTGTTTTAAACGGCTTTTGCACTGGAAATTTCACATGATTTTTGAATGCTGTGTGAGGAGAGTTACTATAATCCTTTCTCTTTAAAAAAATAATTTTTACAGTGATGGATCATGATGAAAAAATTTATTTGCCACACAATTTTAGTCAAATGTGTTTGTCTTAAAGCAGTGAAAATCAATATGAAAATAATGATTGGTTAAATGTCATGCTAAACGTCTATTTCAGACAAAGTAATTACTGAGTTTCAAAGTTTCTAACTTAGTAGAGAAAAGCCCACAAAGGGGTTTGTGACCTTGTTCTTGAAAAAGATATAGTTAGTTTAAATTTGAGAATACTCAGAGAAAACTCTTAGTTCTGTGAAATAAGAAAGTGAGGAAGAATTGGCTTTGAAAAGTTGCATTTTTCTTATTATACCATAGACTTCTAACCTTCTTTCATAGAAGGTTACAAAAATAAGGCTGGAATGTGCCTTCCCAAGGTGACCCAGCTCATTGGCTGCCCCAGGCCAGCCAGAACAGTAAAGCTGGGGGTGACACAGCTGTCTTCATGGATTGCTCTGAAATTCAGAGTGTAGTAAATGCTATGAAAGGGCTTAAATGAATCAGTCAGTTTATACTGGGAATATTTTGTAGACCCTGATATTTGCTTTTACTTCTCATACTGCAAAAAATCCCTTAGATTTTAATAGCATTCTGCTGAAGTTAACCTGAAAAACTATCACATTTAATAATAGCACTAATTCCCATGAAACTCTCAGATTTTCATCTGAACTGTGTTGATATCCTAGATTGTGCATACACACTTGAGCACTAAGAACCAGAAATACTAGCAACTGGGAAATTTGCTTTTCTGGCACTTTTGAAATAATAAATTTCAGGTGATCAGTTCCACCTTGAATATTTGTTTGTTTTTCTCAATTATATTGCATATGACTTTTGTTTGCTAAATTAGTAGCTCTTCTGTTTTTAAAAGAATAAGGTTTACTGACTCTCCTGGTTAATGCTATAGGGTTTTTGTGAAGCTCTGTCTGACTGGTTCTATTTCTGACACCATGCTAAAGGATGCACTTCAATCTGTGAGTGCATTTGCATTAGTAAGCCATTTGGCACAATAGGAGAGTGCCTGTAATGTGAACTAGTCCATGCTGTGGGCTAGCTCAGCTTTGCTCCCACAGGAGCAACACCCAGCAGCAGTCCAAGTGCATTCAGTGCACTCCTAGAGTGCATCCTCTGAGTTTCATCTGAAAGGAATCCAGCTGGTGCACTCTGGAAACCAAAGTGGAGTCGGCCAGGCTGATAGGGAGAGTCACTTCAAAAGCTGCCTCCTGCTCAAATCAAAATACCTGGGCAGGCACACCCTGCCTGTGCCAGGGCCCTGCTCAGCACCCCAGCCCCTCCAGCACATGCCTTCACCCCCCAAATACACCCTGCTGGGGAAAACACAGCTCTCTTCAATGCTTCTGCTCTTGGTAGCATGCTAATATCACCTTCTAAGTCAGCATTTTCCTCACCTTAGAGTGTGTCTTTCATATTAATTGATTCATTGGTTCTTATATTACAAAGGGTGATGGAAAAGGAGAGGAAGCTGCAGCACTGATCATTGCTTATCGGTTCCCAGAACGGTAACGTTTCTCCTTAGAGATTCTGCATTCTTTCCTGCAAGAATTTACACGTATGTATGAAATTCAGCTATGTATGAATCCCACCACCGGCAATGGAATGTCTGCTGTATATGAGCTAATTGCACATGTGAATTTACAGTGCTAGGACAATTGCACTGAACCTCTGTTTTTTGATGGGGGCTGAAGCCTTGTGCACCTTGCAGCTGAGTAAGGAAAAGGGATTTGTGGTTTTTTAACTCGTAGAAAGAATCGATTCCTTTCCCCTTCTATGTTTTCTTCTCAGGAAAACTTAACTGAATTTTGCAAGCTTACAAATGCATTTTTTCATTTTAATATAGATGTCTTAAAAGATTAATTTCTCCCTGAAGACATTTGGGCAAGGTGGAGAGAGAGATTGATCATTTCCAGATGTTCTTTGCTGACAGGCAAGAAAAACTGTGCTTCAGATTAATGTTTATGACTGTATTTAAAAAATATACATTTTGTATACAAATCTGCCAGAGAGAGCCCAAGCCAGTGCAGCAGGGGCTGAAATACACAGATTTGCAGTGTCATAGCTGCATTAATAAGTTGGGGCTTGTTCCTAATGACTGGGCTAAAAGCCTTGGGAACTTCCCTCCCTGTGTTTCCTATGGACAGGCAGGGGAGGTGGATGTGCTTTTCAGAGAGAAACACCAAGGCCACATGCGGTGTGCTTTTTTTGCAAACCTGACTCCACAGTGTTTGCTGAATCAGACATATTAAAATAGGTAATTCACTGTTCCTTTGGGAACATTTCAGACTGGGATTCCTGAACATTGCACACTAAATTCTAGCAAGAATTGGCACAGTGAATGACAAGTAGTTTAACTTTGGGCTTCTGGGAAGGACCCCACATTAGCAAAGCTGGGAGAGCTGGTGTCCTACACATTACCTGGGAAGACAGCCAGGCTGATGGAGCAACTGGGCACTGGCATCCAACTCCCTGTGTGTCTGTCTTGCTTCCCACAGAGCACAAGCAGCACTCCAGCGTCAGCCCTGCAGTTTCTACCCCCCTTGCCTCTGCACAAGCAATAGATGCTCACTCTGGTACTGGCTCCCTTGCCTGGCATTAGCCTCCAGTGACTACAACATGAGGACTTCTTAGTGGTGGAAGATGAGCATCAATCAGTTCTGTAGGAAACCCTGATGCCTGGGAAGAGCAGATTCTTCTTCAGTTGTTTCTGGTCTCTAAGACAACAGCAGCCTGAGCATGGGAAGTAACAGAGCTCATGCCTGTCAGTGGCAAAGGAAATGCCTCCTTGGGAAGCAGTCCTTTGTAACAACTGTTGTCCTTCTCAAATGATGTGTGGAACCAGAAACGCCACTGGGGACCAGGATGCCTTTATGAGTCACAAGCTGGTTTTCACTGGGTGGGCAGAGGAGGTGGGGGCAGTCAGTGGAACAAGCCCTGCATGTTGCCTTCTTGTGCACATTGAATCCTGGATGAATAGGTTTCTGTTGGAATGATCAGTAAACCTGTCTACATTCAGAGGCTGGTGACTACTAAGACTGTTTTAAGTAACTGACAGAAAAACGACTGATAAACCCATTTTGCTATCTAGAGAGGGCTCTGCCCCTGTGAGTGACAAAGCTCAGGGCCCTAGGAGCATTATGGGCAAAGCTCTCCCAAGGCCCAAGGAAGAGGTGTGTGAGGACTGCAGTGGATGTCAGGTCTGGAGATGGTGAAGGTCTGCTTCAGGAAATCTACGGAGCTGTGTCATGGTGCTTGTCCCAAACCCCTGCAGTAAGCTCTGCTGTGAGAGAGTAAGAGAGGGGAAGACAGGAGGTAAAACTAGGGGGACATTGCTCTCTGCGGTTCTTCAGGTAAAGCAGGTAAATACCTAAGGGTCTTCATTGAGTCCCTATGTTCTTTAGAAAGGAAAAACATGCTAGCTTGGAGCATTAATTGATTTCTTGTGTTTCAGAAGCAGACAAAGTAGAGGGCCAAATTTTGGAGTGTTTTCTATGAGAGGAAGATATTGATAGGAAGAAGGGGCAGGACTGGGGAAGAAAATTAAACACTATAGCTTTTGTCCATAAAGAAAGACAATGTGCTGTGCAAAAGAGGGCTTTGAATCCTGAGACAAGGTGTTGATGACATTTAGGTGTAAAAGTTCTGAGATTTGATACTGTAGTTAAAAAAAACCATCCACTTTACTGCCTCAGTGCTGTTGCTGAACTGATCTGTCAGTTTTGGGGCTGTTCATAGAGCTGTGCAGGAGGCAGTCTTTGGTGTTTGCTTAGGATTCTTTTTTTTTTCTCTAAATACACATATGAATATGTGAAGAAGCACGTTTAAGGTATGTTTCCTCAGGGTTTTCCTTTCTCAGCCTGCTTTGCCCCACCAATAGCTGCCCAGGTGGGGTCCTGCATGTCACATACATGTGCAAGGTGCAGCTCAGGAAGGCTGCAAACTGGTATGAGGGTCTCAGCAATAACTTAGCCTGTGACACCTGATGAACTGTAACTGTATGCATTATTAGAATGTGCTATTTGGGGATACATCTTCCAAAGGGATGCTAAAATTGGCAGCTTTACAATTTGACCTGATTTTCTTTTGTTGCTGGTTGTGAAGACA
Organism: Lichenostomus cassidix; assembly: GCF_008360975.1. NCBI lineage: Eukaryota > Metazoa > Chordata > Aves > Passeriformes > Meliphagidae > Lichenostomus > Lichenostomus cassidix. The sequence continues at coordinate 13,924,934 of NC_139489.1, read as the reverse complement.
GAAGCCACTACACAGTTAAAATCTGTTGTTGTGTTTGGTTGGGTTTTATTTTGAGAAGTGGGATAATTTTAGTTCTTCAGTACTAAAAATTAGATCAAAATCCTGGCAACTGTACAACATAAATGAGCAACCTTGCAATAAAGGGGTTTTTGTCACCTTGGAAACACAGTTTGAATAAGCTACTTGGAGTAATTTTAGTTTCAGACTTCCCTCTGCCCTTGTCCCTCCCATGCAAATTCTGTTTTTACACTCAGTATATCCGGTTTAAATGTGTTTCTTTCATATATAGACAACAGTGGAATTTGCCAGACAAAAGTGGAAGAACACTGAAAATGACCTTGCACATTGTGTTTCAGAGCAGAAACTGGTGTTTGGAAACATACAAAGTTAAACCTGTCCAAAACCAGACTTTAAAATCCATTATTTTCGACCTCAGAGCTCAATGTAAAAAATCCAGGAGCTTAACTTTAAATAATTGGTTTTTACATACCAGTGGGTCTTGTTATTCTGGAGAAGAATATGGCATTTGGGAAACAAATTTTAGCTATACAAATTTTAACCAAGGAGGAAAGTCGAGGGAATAAATAAGGAGAAATAAATAAGGAAAAATTGATGTAATCTATCATATATACATGGTCTTTCAGAATCCCCAGTATTGTGATATCCATGTGAAATTCGTTGTATTAAAATGCTGTGGGTCTTTGTTGTGAACATTACACAGATTATGCTGTGGCGTAGCTGGAAACTCAAGTAATTACAGAAGAGATTAGGATAAAGTAGTGCTTCTATCCACTGAAGAATGTAAATATTTTGAATATTTTCAATAGCTCACACTTCTCTAACAGATCTCACCTGAAGAGTACCCTTACTGTGAGTGCCCACTAGAGAAAGCACAGAAGCCTTTGTAGCGTTTCCCAAATCAACTTGAAATCAGCTGAGAAATATTGACTTTCCACTCCCACAGAGAAAATATTTCAAAGTGAAAAGTAAATTGATTTTCAGTTATTTGAAAGAGTAAATTGCATTTGAATAGATGTTTTATTGTCCAGGTAATATTCCTGGAATCTCAGAGGAACCCATGTAGGACTGGATGGTGGTCCCTGTGCCAGTGCCTGGTGTCACCTCTGCCTCCAGCTGTGTGGTCTGCTAGGCTGGACAGGAAAAAGTGCCACCCAGGACCACGTGCCATGGTCTGAGCAGCCATAGAAGACCAGCAGGACATTACACCAATACATCACATGAGACATGATGAGACAGAACAGCTGACTAAGATTTGGGTAAAATGTTTGGAAATGCTTCCTAACCACATGACTGGTGAGGTTGCTGGGATAATAATAGGACCATATAACATGACATGCTTAAACCCAGATTGATTTGAATATGAGCAAATGGAGGACATGTATGATTAAGGGAGCACAAATTAGATTCTAAATCCATTTTTCTCCTCCATTTTCTTGGATTCTGTTTTGTCTCCTAGGAGTAACTGAATGTTATGATGGACATTAATAATTAGAGAAGGTTGACCATACCACCTTCCCATGAGCTGCTGTGCTTTTGCCATTCCTTGTTATCACAGAAGTGAGTGAGTGAGTGAGTGCTGGGAGCAAGCTGTCAGCAGATGGTAGGCAGCAACTCTGGCAAGTTTGCAAATAAGGGGCTTTCCCCGCTACAGCCAGCTGGCTCAAGCATTAATCTCCTTGCTGCACTGCTCTTTACAAGTCAAGAAAGCTCATCAGGTCAAAACATGTATTCCATACTGGCTGTCCAAAGCAGAAAAACCTTTTTCTCTGATGAAACACAGTTTTACTTGCTAGGTGCACTCCAGGACATGCAAAAAACTCTTCACAGTTCTTTACCATTAACTTCTCTGATTGCTCTGTTTGACACACACACAGTGGAGAGAAAGAAAAGAATATTTCATGTATGAAATTCCACAGATCTCTCAATAGCCTGAGGTGATATACTGTGTTTCTCTGGCTTCCCCTCCCCCCCCCCCCACCATTTATTTTGGCTTTGTAACATACAGGATAACTATAATGAAACAATCTTATATGCATCCATGTAAAATTTCTTGAGTAATAGAATTATTCAGCTTACATAAAAGAGAAAAATAGACTAGGTCCTTTCAGCTCGTTAAAGTCATTGCCAGATTTTGCCTACAGAAATCTCAGATCTGTTGCTTAAAATTTAAGATTATGAAAACACATCTTTAAGGCATTCTTGAGATTAAGTACTTTGACCACAGCATACTATATAGAGTATTTTTAAAGGATCAGTCTTTCAGTTTAAGGAATATATCTATATATATCTATATATTGCTTTTCCTGATACCACATTTAGAAGTCCTCTATACTTTGCTCTGATGTGAAACTCAGAGTTTGGAAGTTGATGATTTGAAAAATGACTATTTCTAATGGCAGAAGTGGAAGAAAGGGGAATCCACTTTCTGAAAATTCCTAAGAAGATGCTCATTAACTGTGTTCCCCAAATTTGGCATTTTGTTGGCTGACAGTAGGTAATTGGAAGTCATTCAAGACATTCTTACAGTGTTGTGAGTTTTGCAGGATTTTTAATAAATAAATTTTGCATATGCAGCAGGTTTTAAGGCCCTGTGCATGATGTGATTTATGATAGATGTACCTTGCAACATCCCCTGGGCTATGCTGGGTGGCCTGGCAGAGCCAGCTGTGCTAAGGGTCTGCAGGTGTTACAAGGACCTGTGCAATATAACAGGCATTGCTACAGGACACAGCTTGAAAACCTTGTAGTTCCAGCTAGATGGGGGATGAGATTCACAATTGTTACATTTATTCTAAATTTGGATTAATAGCCAAAATCTGTGAGAGCCTGAATGGTGATGGACACTTTGTGAACGCACAAGGTCAAGGAGAAAGATGCACCCCAGGTGGACATGGGTGAGAGCTCTGCTTCTTCTCTGTCCTCCCGGGGCAGAAATGGCAAGACCACAACTATGGTCCTGGCCTAAAGACATAGGACAAGATAGGCAGAGAAATGCTTATTTAGTGATTTCATTTCATCCACAGAGAATTTCCTGATGTTTGAGCAAAAGTTTGAAGCTGGTTTTTTTTTGACCAAATGTATTACGCTATTTGCTGGTGTTTACTTCCACTTCAACCCAGGTTGAGTGCCACCAATATGCTGGTTTTGTCTCCATGTTAGGAGAAGGTAATTTTGGTGATGGTCATGATACCGACTATTTTTACAGTATGGGTAATGCTTTGGCTTCTTTATATCCAAAATACTTTGGTATTTTTAGCATATCTTCAGTGAGACTGACATCTTACCATGCCACTGGCATGATGTAAGATTGCAGTCAGAGGTGGTAATGACAGCCCTGAAGTTCAATGATGCATTTTGAAAAACTCATAGAAATGTTTACTTGCATTCTCTAAAACGTCAAATACTAACTTAAAAAAAATGTGTAAGATGCTAAAAAGAGCATTAATTACTGTCTTATTTTTGCTTAAGCAACACACAGAAGGCAGAGCTGTGAACATTCCTGCTGCTTAATTTAGCTGATAACTATGAACAAAAGCATTTCCATCACATTGCTCATTTGAATCCAGGTTTACCTTATATGGCTCTTAAAATCCTTTCCAGTTCAATTTTAATTACAGTTTAACAGGACAGGTAGACCATGCCCCTGGGAGCAATGGGCTCAGCACTTTACAAAAAGGTAGGGTAACCATCCTGATGCTGTAGGTCACATTGCCAGAGCCCAGGTGGCCCATGCCACTGGAGTCAGAGAAGAACTGATGGTGGCAGTGGCCACCCACGTTTTGTTGGACATGGCCAAGCAACAGCAATGCAGGTGTAGTGTACCAGGTGTAAGATCTCGACAGTGGTACCTCTTAAAGCAGTTTTGGTTGAAGAAGGTGTCTGGCAATGATGCTCACGAGAAAGAGCCAGTGGTCTAAGCCAAACATTTAACTGTTCTTGGAGTTTAAAATATGCTTTTAAAAAGGGCAGCTCCAACTGCAAATATTTCCAGTGACCAGGGAGCAGATGGTGGACCCATTTTGGTAATGAACACCTTCAGCTTTGTCCAGCCTGTTGTCTATCAACCTCCTCAGGTTTAGAATATAAATGTTTTATTCTCCCATTGGTTTGTCTTCTTAAGATAAGCAGCTGTATTCTGGGCCTCTGGGGTGCCTTGGCTGGCCAGTTCAAAATAGGGTGTGGGGGTAACAAAGGTATGGATGACTGTAGTGGTGTCTGCATCTGAGAGAAATCAGTCATTTGGCAGGCTGGAGATAAGACACACAGCTATTAGCTGCCTGATAGAGTTTCACGGGATTCTTATTTCAGTCCATTTTGATGTCAGGAAGGCAGACGCTTTCAATAAAAAGAGTGCTCATAGATTTTATTGGGGCATTCAAATGCTTCCAGTTCCCAGCTGTCATCAGCTCCACTTTAGTCATATAGTTGTCACTTTATCCCTCTGTCTGCGACAGGTCCTGAGAGAAGAAAGATACTGATTTGTTAAGCTTTAATGAAAAGGAGACTCATTCATGTTTCCAGACACTTTTACTCAGAAAAATGAATCCCACTGAAGGAAAATAAAGTACATCTTTCCACAGCTACATCCTAAATTAATAAGAAATTATTATTTCAGATATATCTGAGGTGACCTTGTCCGCTATGAGGGATGGAATTTTCCAAAGTCAGACCGGAGCAGTTCAAAACCAGCCCCCAAGTGTGTACAGAAATTAAAACCTGTGTACTTAGGAAAGCACAATTTCTTCAACCTGTCTGCTGAGGCAGAGCTTATCTCTGACACTGTCAGCAAGGCTGGAAATGTTATTTTTCAGTCTTTTATTAGCAAATATTTAGCTGCATAATTTTATCATTCAACTATATCAGTGCTCAAACATTGCCACCTATGCATCAGCACCTTCACCAGGGATATCCTTCTAATCAATGCATTTTTTTCCACCTTAAGTTGGACTTTTTGCCTGTTCAGTTATTTACAGTTCTCACATTATCAATTCAGGAAAAATTAGGTAATTGGAGAAATCTCAATGTGTTAATGAAAAAACTTTTAAAAACATTTCTCTTTGTACCATCAGAAGAATACTGTTTTCTCTTTCTTAAAAGTTACACTGTTTAACTGGTCCTAAATATTTGCCAGTCTTCTTATTAGAAGCCTCTTCAAGTTGACGCAAGCTCCAGTCCTATCCTCTTAAAGTAGCTTTTACTTTTTGTAGACGGCCAAGTAAAAGGACTCACATTCTGCACTGTGTGCTTTGCAGCTCCTGAACAAAACAGGCTGAGCTGAAAACAAAAGCTCAGCTTTGACTCTTACTCCACTGGCTCAAGTTAGTTCCAGCCAGATCCTTAATGTTACTTTATCTGCAGGTTTGTTGGTTTTTTTTTTTTTTTGGTGTGATCAATGCCAACTCTGTTGGGCAAATACAGGATGCATAGGGATTTAAAAAAATCCAGCTGCCAAAAAGAAAAAGTGCTTTGTAACCACAGTTTGGAATGGAAACAATTTTCTAAGATACAGATCAAACTGTGTTTATAGACTCAACTATTGGCAGCTTTTCATGAGGCTATTTCCTGTGTGCCTATTGCATAGAGGAATAATCTAAGTGCTTAAACTAACATTTAAAACCATACAGAACATGAAGGAAATACTGTGTGAAGCAGCATGGAAAACACAATAGTGTTGAATTTTCTTTTGTTTCCATAGCTAATACTCATGGGAGAAGGCAGTAAGTACTGCACACCAAATGCCAGTACTCCAGTTCTTTGCAGGATTTGGTCCTCACTCTGGCCAGTACTTACTTTCTACTAACATTATTTTAATTGCTTAAATATTCAAGTAACAAACATTTTCAAAAATGCCTCCTAATTACAGGAACTTGCTAAAAGTTACATACAGTTACTTTAAGCGTAGCAAGTTATTATTCCTTAGGAAAATAATTCAGAGGCATATGTAAACAGAAGGAATCTGATTTCCCATTAGAACAAAGGGAAAATCTGAAGGTCTGAAGGTAAGAGTCAAAGTAGATGTAAACTGGTTTGCTCAGCTTGAAATGCTTGCAACAAATTTTTCTTGTAGAAAAAGCCCATAATTCAGCTGCTAGCTATTTTGAATCTTTCCAGTGTTTTTCAGTGGGGCAGATTTCCTCTCCCAGACTTCAAATGCATGCCCTTTGCTTCAGGCATGCATGTGTTGGTGTCACAGCTCACCTCCTGATAGCATCAGTAAGGTCAGGGCAGTCAAGCTGTGGTGCCCATGCAGAATTTTAAGGGGGATTTTGTCGCTGGTGTTCTGCTTGGCTGGACTTCATTCCTTCTATCCAAGCCATGTCTCAGCTAGAGAGCATGGCAGCTCCAGTAGAGGAAAACTTTATGGTTAGAAGAATAATTTAGGTTGGATGGAACCTCCCTGGAGGTTGTCTGATCAGCCCCAACACAGAGCAGGAGCCATGTAGGTGAGTTTGGCCAGGGCCAGACATGTTTCCAATTCTCCAGGATAGAATTCCCACAGCTTTTCTGGGCAACCTGTTTTGGCAGCTAATTATGGCATGCACAATTACAAAAAACCACATCAAATTTGTTTATACTTTTCTTCTTCAACTGTATCCTTACAGATCAGTTCTGGGAGGTATAGTAAAAGGCTTAGCTTTACATATTGATTCCAGCTGGAAATCAAACATTTTTGTTGGGAATGAAAACCACCTGAACAGGTAAGATCAATTTAGATGAGATGGTGTTGGGATTTTACTTTACCCAGACCCTTGGGTAATAAAGAAAATGTAATTGTGAATGAATTTGCTGGAGACAGATGCATTAACTGTACACAGTGAGTGTGATGTCAGAAAAGCACTGATAGTTTTGGGTTTATGCATTTCTTGCATGCCAATCTGCTCTAGATGCAGTTTCAAACCCAGTCCATGGGTGCTGCAATGCAGCTGTCAGAGGGAGCAGGATCTGAGGCCACAGGGACAGAGGCCTGGTGGATCCCTTGGGACTCACAGCTCATCTGCACAGTATTAGGACTGTCAGAGCCACCACCATCTCTTCTGGAATTTTTCCCAACCAAAGGCATTCTGGAATGGTTTTACATCTTGCTCAGAAACTTGTACACAGATATTTCACAACATGTGTATTTAAAGGAATGTAAATGATTTCACAAGACAGGATGGCAAAATAACATTTCAAGTTGTTGCCCTGTGACATATGATGACTGTTGTGAAATTTATTTTAGATTAAGAGAAATCACAACTAATCAGTAACGAGTTGTTTTTACATTGTTGAAATACAGGTATTACTGGGTTACTTCTGCTGGTGTCTCACATATAAAGATTCAAAATTTTATCAGATGAGAAAATTGTTAGACTTTCCTAAAAATCTGGTAAAAGAGGAAATCTGTGAATATGTGTGATGTTCATATATGGTGTGTTGCTTTCTCAAACAAGCACTTCCTTTGGCCCAGGATTTGAGGCATGCAGAATGCACAGAATGCCTGTCTGCTCCCAGCTGCCTTACACAGCAAGGTGACAGCCAACGGGTAGGAGATGGCAGTGGGTCCTCTGCTGTCACCCACAAGACAGGTGTACTACAGATCATTTGTAAGCCATGCCACATAAAAAGCTGCAAAATATACTCCTGAACTGTTTATAATGAAATTAAACGTAGGAGATGTAGATCCAGGTACAAGTTAACCAAGAAAACTGTCTCAGTACTTTATCTTGGTAAAAACTCAATGCCGTATCATCTCCTAGAGATCAGTTTTGAAGGGCTGTGCACTTGCTAATGGAACCAATGCAGGATGCAGCTGAGCATCATGTACACCAAAACTGGATTTTTGCCCTCTTGAGCAGCCTCAGTACATTATTTGCCCTGTCCCGATGCTGTTTGTCTTCTACCCGCGCGGCGTTTGGGCTGGGATAGCAACAGCTGCTAGCAGCGAGGCCAGCTCCATCCCTGCTGCGCTGGCATGGCTCCTTCAGCGCTGGAGCTGCTGCTCGCTGCACAGCAGGCCCGCCGAGAACCTGCCGGGAAGCGAGACCTGCCACATGCACGGCCTGGGCCCAGCGGGCACAAATCAGTTTGCAGCCCACAGATTTGCTTCTCTGGGGGCGGGGGTAAGCAACATCAAGGGAAAAGAAGTATTTAAAATATGCCGCGACTCCTTTGGTCTTCGTCAAGAAACGCTACACACATGGCTGCCGAAGGAGATGATGACACTGAGGGCCGCCGTGGGGAACAGGGTACCGATGGGGAGGCGGGGGCCGGTGGCACGGCACTCCCGGGCCCGCGGGCCCCTCCGGCGGGCAGGACGGGCGCGGCTCGGTGGGCACAGCACTCGCTGCCCGGCGCGGCTCGGCGGGTACGGCACTCGCTGCCCGGCGCGGCTCGGACGGTACGGCACTCGCTGCCCGGCGCGGCTCGGCGGGTACGGCACTCGCTGCCCGGCGCGGCTCGGACGGTACGGCACTCGCTGCCCGCCGCTGCTCCCGCAGCTCGCCGCTCTCGCCCCGCCCGCCCCTCACCCAGCTCCGCTCCGCTCCCCCGGGGCGACCCCGCGCGGCGGGTGGGGCGGGGCGGGTGCGCATGCGCGGCCGGCGCCCTCTCACCCCGCTCAGCTATGCCAAGTATGTGCGCGGCGGAGCCGGGGCCGGGCGCGCGCGGCGGCGGCGCCATGGGGCGGTCGGGGCCGGGGCTGCCGGCGGGGCCGCCGCGGCGCTCGGGGGCTGTGCGCTCCCGCGGGCCGGGGGGCAGCGCCCGCTGAGCGCGGCGCGGAGGCAGCGCCAGGCATGGCCGACCCGCTCCGCAGGACGCTCTCCAAGCTGCGGGGCAGAAGGTCCCAGCGAGGCGCGGCGGCGGGCGCCGGGCACCGCCACGGCGGGGTCTGCGCCCCGCAGGGTAAGTGTGCGCCGGGCTCGGCCGCGAGGCTCCGGCTGCCCGCCCGCGGCCGCTCCTCCACCTGCCGGGCAGCGCCGGACGGGGGCTCCCGCGGCGCCGGGATGCTCCGTGCCCGCTGCCCGCAGCGCCGCGCCGGGCCGGCCGTGAGCCTGGGGCTCGAGTCGGTCCTCAGCGGCGGCGGCGTGCCTTCGGTACCTGCGCCGCTTCTGCGAGCGGCAGTTCTCGTGAAAGCGAGAGCCGCTGGCGCTCAGACCAGCGCTGTCCCGGCTCGTTCTCTTGTCCGACATCTGCTTGTCACTCCGCGGCCGCTGTTCGCCCCAGCCCGCTGGGGTTGGTCGGTTTGCTCGCTTTTTAAAGATGCGCTCGAAATCTCGCAGATCAATTTTCAGTTTTGCCATTCTGCCATTTAGATACATAGTCGTTATATTTTATAGTTTTGTTAGGAAACTTAGTGAAAGGGAACGTGTTTAAATATCGGCCAGAAGAACTGTGAATTGTTTGATCCATATATGGAGAGGCTGGAAAAAGCTGTTCCCTGCTTCCATGCAATCTGCACAGCAAGGCATGGGATCGTGCTGAAGTATTTTCTATGCCCACGGAGTTGGCAGAATGTCAGTTTTGACCTCAGTTGAGTTGAAACATTGAAGCTTTGATTTCTGAGCATACACGTGTTGTTACTATCGTGGCTTAACTTGAAATACTGATTTATTTAATTTTTTTGTTGATACAGTGAAAGGCGAAGGGAATACCTGACTTTTTTTTTTTTCTTCTTGGACACCATATTGAAGCCTTTTGAAAAGGAACTGTTGACATGTTCAGTATTTGTGTGGAGACATGGTCTTAACTACATTAAGTATAATATTAAATATATATGTTAAAATGCTAATAGCAAGCAGCATTCTTCTGAATGAAACTTTACAAAGAGTTTGTTCCTTACCTGTATGTCTCTCAAAGCTTTGTATTTATTTAAAATCGACTCATTCCTCTAACAGCTAACAGCATTGAAAACTTGCACTGTGATATCGAACCACTGGTTGTGCAGATACTTGCATGTGAAGCAGTTTGTTACTAAAATAAACACAGGCATAAGGGCTTTCAGGATCAGGGCCAAGTTCGAATAAAGGGGAAGCAGTGCTTGCAAATACTGCTAGCAATTGCAGAAACTGCAGTTGGGAGATGTATAAGTGTATCATTTGGACGAGTTTCAGTGAACATTTCCAATCGATGACCTCTGGCAGCATGTTGGCTGGTCAGAGCTGGGCTTGTCCTGAGTCCTGGCAAGGTGGTAGGTCCCCTCAAGCAGCCTTTGTGGGGAGGCTGGGAGCTCATGGTTATTATATTTCTGCACTAAGCTTTTGCAGATGGTTTGTTATTGAGATACCTGGGTGGATGTTGAAAGCAGAGTTTTCTGCTGCTGAGGCTGAAGGGCAGCCTGAGGCTGACACCAGATGTGTTGCTGGGTGTATGTTTAGGCACATATGTGCTTGTTAGGAGCCCATTGTTTTGGGAATTGTAGGCTGTTTTAACCAGTGCAGAAGGACCGATGTTTCTACAGCAGAACAGGAAGTAGCAGATATTTTTGTTTGTGGAAATACAGCTCTCGGATGCTCCATCTATTTATGTCACTGGAGCAGGGACCATCCTTGGACTGAAGCAAGGACTTTGGGATAGTTGTCACAGGCAGGAGGATGCCTGCCCAGGAAGTCCCTGATCCAAATATACTTCTTGGAAACATAGGCATAGCCCTGTGCCCACTGCAGATTAGTTTCTTATCATTTTGTTTAGCCCTTACTTGAAGTTGTAGTGTGACAGTGTGTAAGGAGGAACCATTACAGTGGCATGCTTGCATTTCCGGGCTGTGGGTGGGAGAAGGAATATGATTGCTGCCAAATCACTGAGATTTTGACAGAGATCTGCATTCACATTTTCCTCAGATTCTGTTACTTGACCGGCTTAGGCCCTGGTGTAGCAAAGCACTTCAGTGGAGGTGTGCAAAGGCTTCAAATGGAGCACGGTTAATTTTGTTAATTCTTCGAAACAAGTTAATTCTTCAAATCACAAACAGTGATTATATTGCAGTTTAGCTGAACAAGCAAACTGTACTCTTTTGAAAAATCACCAAATGATGAATCCTTCATCAAATAAAATGGTGGTGTTTCAGATCTTATCAAAGATCTCTTTTATCATTAAAGTACAAACCTAAAAAGAGGGTCAAAGGGAAGGTGTTCAAATGAATTTTTTTCATGTCTCCCTTTCTACAGCAAACTTGACTGGATTTACAGGGCTGCTCCTTGAGTCCTCCAGAGAGGTGTCCATATTTTAACATCCATTATTGGTGTGTAAATAAATCTTTGCCGAGAATAATGTTCAAGCAGTAATGAGTAGCTGATTCCATCTGGAATTTCCAATTGCAGAGGGCTTCCTGTGGAAATAGGTTGTTTTATGCGAAGCCAGTTATCCCCATTCAGCCTTAGTGGCTGAACAAGCCCTATTTGAGTTGTCCTGTGCAGAGCAGCATGAGGATTGTCTGACCTGCTCCCTGTTTTGAATGTGGATGTATTTTCAGCTTTCCTTCCAGTCCCAGTGCAGGGTTCACAGCTGCCTGGCTGGGGTGGGCTGCAGCCAGGGTGGGTATGGCACTGCTGCTGGGAGTGGAGCTTGGATGTGCCCTGACAGGGAGCTCAAGTGGTGTGAGTGGCACTTTCCATGGACAATTAAATGTTTGTCTGTTGCTTCAACGAAACTGTGTCAAGTCTTGGGAGCAGTCAGTGGAATTTGTTTACTTGTTGAATAAAATTTTTGTTGTTTAAAAACTTTTCCACATTTCTTCCTTCTCCTTCCTTCTTTTCATGATGGTGTGTTTTGTTTTATTCACCCCAAGTCAGGGGGTGCTTCTGAATTGTAGGATAAAGCTGGTAAGGACAGTCCTTTCTGGAGGTTTTTGTGCAAGGCATATTCTCACCTTTTTTTATATGGAAATCTAGAAATGAATATATGTGGGGGGTTTGTAGCCATTTAAGCAGTACATTGCCTACTAAAAGTAGGGACTATTTCTTCACTGTCATAACTAAACTGCAGAAGTACTGTGTAGTAAATTTTCAAACCAACTGCACCTGAACTTGGCAGAAAAAAGCAGCCATTTCTGTGTAAATATGCATGACCTTTCAGCAGAGCTATCTCACTGCCATTTATCTAAATTACATGGTGTTAAAAATAAAACCAAACAGGCCTGACTCTTTATTAGTTATGTGCACATTCTGCTTTGACAGGCTGAAATCTAATTTTGCGATCATATCAACTTATCTTTTGTCCTTTCGGATGAGGTCTGATACAAGCGTTGTAAGACAGCAATGTGTTCATCTGTCAAAAGCAAAATGATATTCTAAACATTTGTCTTTCCCTCTCTTTTTGCCTTCCTTTCTGGGAACAGATTTCATAGAAAATGTTTACATATCTTCGAGAAGCAGGAAGGAGCCCAAGTGCCCCCAGGCCAGCGAGGTGCCCGAGCACAGGCCGCAGATGAACAGCATCACTGTTTCCAAGAAACGCAGCTGGCTGCAGCAGAGCACCCACCGACGACCTCCTCCTCCTCTGGAAGAAGAGAATGCCTGTAAGGAAGTGCAGGGGGCTGTTATCCCGGTCCCCAAATCCCCCGTCCCGCTGCCTGAGCCCGCGGTGCCGTGGGCTCCCTGCACAGCCGGACGGGAGCGGCCGGCTCGGAGCTGTGCCCTGCCGAGCCCCGGCGCGCTGAGCAGCACCGCCCTGGACTGCGGCGAGGATGGCGACGCCGACGATGAAGGAGAAATATGGTACAACCCCATCCCTGAAGATGATGAGCCCGACCTGCCCGGGGTCCACCCTTCTGCTGTGAATAGCCTTGTTGCTGTGGGCTCCCCGTCGGTTCGGTACAAAGCCCACCCCGGGGGTGACTCTGGGGGGGCCACAAGTCCCCATGAAGGTCCTGCACGCTCCGTGGAGAGCACGGGGAGCAGCTGGACAGCCCAGGCTGCTGAAGGGAGTCAGGTGGATGCTGCACATCCCGGGGAGCTTGCGCAGCAGCAGCGGCAGAAGTTTGCCTGCAAGGCTCCTGGTGTGCCGGCAGCAGAGGACAATCCTGCCTTGAAGTGCCCTTCCACAGGTAAGAGTGCTCAGGGACATAAGTGCTAGGATCTCTGTTGTCTTTTAGAGGAATAATAAACCTTTGTTATGGCTCTTATTTCTTTCTCCACCTCTTATGTTATCAAGCAGATTTTCAGTGGAAATGCATTTCAAGTTCATTGAAAATGACTCAGGACATGAGACTGATGCCTAGTAAGTGCAGAGCTGCACAGCTGTTCCTCAGGCAATCTGTTCATGCCATGTCCAGGTGTGCTTGGCCTCTGTTCTCTTTAGCCCCCACCTCGCTGAAGAGAAAGTTTTTACAAAATGAGCTTGCTGAAGCCTGGTAATGTGAGGACACACTGGGTTTCCTTTGTCAGCTGGTGTCTAGCCCTGGCCTTGGATTCTTGCCTCAAAGCTACTTAATGTCTGCAGAAGTTTCCTTAACTTGCTGTCTGGGACTTTTAATAAAGACTTTTTGGTAGACCATATAAATGCTATTCATCACGTCGCTTTCTGTAATTACTGTCTTGTTGACTGTCTCAGGCTAATCTAATAGACTGGAGAAGAGTGGTTTTCACTTTCAGAAGCCAGCCTCTTTGTTCCTTGTTATCTTTGGCTGAGTGTTTGATAGTCTCATTTCCATAATTCCATTAGTGTGTGAATTAAGTGTCATATTAAAGATTTTTCCCAGTCTGTTAAAAACCCCCAAACAAATATAAAACCACACCAAACAAAAGTAAGCAGAAAAAACCTTCCCAACCCTTTCCAAAAAGGTATTATTTTTAATTACTTATGTGCCTTATATTATCTTGACCTTAACTCTAGTGTCCTGTTCAAAGTTAGAAACAGTGTAAAGTTCAGGAGACAGGGAATTCAAGGTTCGAGAAAGGTTACACTTTCTTTACACTGGTGTTTAAGAGCCTGTATTTCTGCCTGGCTCATCAGAGAGGACCTGAAACATTGGCATGGGAGCTCAGGTGTGCATTGCCTTCCAGAAGGGCTGCCGTTTGGGTTGCCCCTATCCAGCCTTGCCATGCTGGCAGGCTCTGGCCTCGTGTCCCTGTGTGCCAGGAGCTGCTGTGCCTGGATTCCTGGTGTGGAGATTACTTCTGGGAACAGGGTTTGTTTTCAAAGGCACCAGAGCAACTGCTGTAAACAGCAGAAGAAAAAACACTTGGTCTTCTGGGGGCTCCCATTTTGTTCTTTTTGTGGAAATGCTACAGATACAAGCATATTTGTAGTTGCAAAGTGTGTTAAAGTTTTTGGGCATTTATTTAGGAATAGCTCATTTTGTAGCTGCTTCAAATACTTAGACCAGTTTTATTTGCTTGCAAGATAGTTGAGATAATATGTTCTTTGTTAGATTTTTGTCGTTTTTGGGGCACTAGATGCTTTGTAGATATCAGTAAGTGTGGTTATTTAGGAAGGCCATATGTGTCCTGCAAAGTGTTTGATCCCCATTTAGTTGGTTAATCTCTCAATACATTGGTGGCTATTTATTTTTTTAAAGAAATAAATCCCTTTCTGTAGGACCAAAAATGTCAAACCTGTTTTCATACCAAAGATGCATTTATCACTGAAAACAAAGGTGCCCATTTGAAGTGTCTCAGGGAACCAGAAGAAAAGTTACAAATTTCACCTGATTTGTTTGTTATGCATTGAGTTAATTAAGGTACTTCAAATGCAGCTCTCCTTCTACATGTGTTAGGTGGTGATCGCATTGAATAGATTAATTGTTGATGAAGTGGATCCCTGCTGCTCCATAATTGGCTTTATTAGGGAGAAGTGGCTTAGTTCTTCTTTTTAATCCAGTTAAAGTATCTACAGTTATTTTCAGTCAAATTTAAAATGACAGCTCATCCATATAAAATTACTGCATGAAGGGCAACATGGCCAATTTAACTTTATTTGTGTTAGGACCTTGTTTGAATTATACAACTGGAATGAAATGGGTGTCTGTGTTCAAAGAGAGCTGGGTACATTAAGCAGTAACTCCTGTCAAGTAAGCAGTTGCAGCTTTGAGGAAAAGTCTGCTTACCTTTCTTATTTATATGACTTTTATATTTCAATATTGGTTAGCATTAGAGCCTAAATGTTAGATTTTGGGAAGTGCAGACAGAAAAAAGAGGGACAGTACAAAATCCAACAAAATATGTATATTTGTTCATTTTGTCATTTGCTGTTTTCTTCTTTGGACAATGGAAACAATTTTACCTTTCAAACTTTAAACATTATTGCCTTACTTGGATTTCCAACTTTGTGCTGAGAAAATAGTGATGGCATTTTTTTCTTTTTTGTTGTTTTTTGAGACTCTTTATCAGACAGAAGATTTTTAAAAGAAGAAATGGTAGAATTCTGTTGTGACTCTTTCCAAACAGAGCAGCAAATAGGTATTTCCTGTAAATGTTACCAGTACAATGGATCATAGTTGTAGAGGTGCTAATTTGTCCCATAGTCTTAATTTACACTGCTAGCTCCTGGTATTAATCTGGTTACTTTCTACAGTAAATGCCATTTATGTTAATAGGATTTGTCAGGTAATTCCTTAGTGAATAATTCTAGCCTTGTTGTCTTTAAAAAAAAATTATTAGAAATAAGGCGCCCTTATAGCAGAGCTTGGGAAAATAATTCATGGATTTTGTTTATAACACGTACCCAAAAGGTATGAGTAAGAATGTAACTTGGTTCCAAGTTAGTAGTGTAGAAACAGCCCAGCTTGGGCTCTTAGGTCTGTGGGAGAAGAGTTTAAGTGGAAAGAACCCTGGAGGCTGTTTTTAATTATGTGTCTCCTTGCACAGGCAAAATGGTTGTGATTGAAAAACAGAAATATTTTTTTTAATAAATGCAATATGAGAATTTTTTTCATTTTAAAATGTTAAAGTAAATTTTCCTTATAACTCTTTAGGACTGAACTCTTAACTGTGTTTTTATAGATGTGAGTATCACCTGTAAATAGTTGAAAAAAAGCACCCTTTTGTAATGTTGGCTCATGAGATAGATTTACATCATGGAGCTCTGAATAGTGCCTTCTGAAGAATTTGCAATGTTTTTGCTTTTGTGGAGGATTGCTTTTGGGATTAGCGTCTACCTGATGAGTGGAATCATCTTGTGTATCTGTATCTGAGAGACATCCTGGTAGGACTTATGCATTGGAGATTGCCAGGATCTGGACTATGCTTTTGCTACTAAAAATGTACTTGAATTAACTCTCTGGGTGGAAAATCCTTGTAAGGATCACTGTCAACAATCTCTTTCAAATATTATGGCAAGTGAAGATTGATCCCATATTCCCACTTAACCCTGATATGTGCCAACTGGAGCTTGGCTTAAATCCTATTAAAACCACAGTGCTCTTTCTCCACTTAGACTGTGACCATTATCCTGGTTTCCAAATACATCTTTTGGGGCCAATGCAGGCAAATATTTTGCATGCTTACATGTTGCAGGCAAGCTTCCAGCAATATACATAGAGTACACTGGGCAGCAAATGCTATCTACCCCTTTCCTTCAAAATGTTGCAGATATTATTATCGTAATTTAATTTTTTTTTTTCCCAGATGGAAGATGCTTTGTGGTTACCTGTTTTTGAAGTGCAAGGAGCTTTGGTTTCATGAGACAGAAGTGGATGTATGTGAAATATTTGCATGATGTTTGAGATACCAGAATGGTTAGGGGTTTGGCAGAACAGTCCCTCTGCTCCCTCTTTCTCCTGCAGAGGTGAAGCCAGTTTTTTGGTGGGTTTTTCAGGAGTTTGTACACATGCTTTTGAAGGTCAAGGGCTTATTCATGCATTTGTCCTGGATTCATGGGGTGACAATGCCATAAAGACCTGGTGAAAGAGACAACAGAATGTAGCAGCTGTGGAGTGGAAGCAGTTCAGTCAACAAAGTTATTGCCTTTTAAAGTTTCTAATTGGTCCTGAGTAACTGTTTGTATCCTCTGACGGGGAAAATAGGGGCAAAGCTGCTTTTCATGCCCAGTGAGGAGAGTAAGTGTTCGTGAGAGCACAAGTGAAAGACCCAGTGAGGAGAGTAAGTGTTCGTGAGAGCAGCCTGAACAGACAGTGCTTGGCATCACCTTGGTGCTCTGCGAGTGCCTTGGTGCAGCTCCAGCGGCTGGGCAGAGCCGCCTCTGGTTTGTGTGCATCGCACGGTCATTCATGTTCAAAATACCTGCAACAAACTCGTGCTCCTTTGGAGCTACTGAATTCTCTAAGTCTGGTCAGAGATCTAAAGGGCTGTTATGTGTGCATGTGCCTCTCTGCTATGGGGTACTCCGTGGTGGATGCTCTGAGGGTAGCCGCTGGGAAGAGGAGCAGGCACTGCTCGCCCCCTTCACCCCTTGTGCCTGAGTCTTGGGGGGTTATGCTGTAACCATGCCCCGTTTTAATTAAGGCACTATTTAAAGCAATGTATTTTCTATCTTATGCTCCTGTAAAAGTGATCCCTGGGTTGATGGGTTCATCACAATTTAATTAGTATCAGTCGGTATAGTAATCAAAGAAAACAAACTAACTTTACAAAATTCTGAGTGGTTTTTTTGGTTGGTTTTTTTTTTTTACCTTTTTAATTATTTCTCCATTCCTTGACTCTGAAGCATTATGTGAGATAGAGACTGCACTGGTCAAAGTAGTAATTTATATAGGGGTAAAAAAGACCTTTTTTTTACAGGTTAGAAGCAGAGATTCTTCCATTCATTTAGATAAGTAAATAAGATGCTACATAAGAATAATTGCTTTCTAACTCAGTTTTTTTTAAAAGTGCTTTTTAGTTTTTTAATTTTCTTTTGCCCAGTTGCTGATGTAGATAGAGGTGATGCTACCTTACATCTTAATTGAAGTTGCTTGAATTTGATATGAGTTCTTCTCTCAATGCTATTTACAGTTCTGCTCTGAAGTTTTATATCAGAACACGTCTAGAACTGTGCCTGCACCTGAGGAACTTAACAGCCTTTGACATCGGTAGAGCTGATGTGCAGTTTGTGTCAGTTGAGGATCCAGATCAGTATCTCGTGGAATCTACCACAGAAAAACAGCAGCCCTTTTTCACCCATTGTTTGCTACAAGAACAGCTTTGAGATATTTGGGCTTTTTTGTTTTGATTTGCTTTTTCACTTTTAAAAGCATTCACTTTCAGCATTTCCATTAGATGTGAGAGAGGCTGTTTGATACTTCAATAGCTTAGTGTAATAAGCAACTGATAGCTTTCTGACCTACTCATTCACCTCGACTTCTTGTCTCAAAAATATATTACAGGTTTTCTGAGGAACTTTAAAATAACTCAGAAATCCTATCTTAAGCAATGTGACATATATAATAGGGTAGTGAAATGTGCCTGTAAAACAGTGTGTGTTGCTGGCAATGGGTGTGACAGTGATCTGTGTGCTCAAGCACATGTAAACAGCATTAAGCAGGGTCAGACAAGCATGTTTACTGTGCTAAATCACTGCATGTGTCTGGCAGGGGCTGTGTTGTAAGTGCTTAAGACAGGCTGAGCTCTCTTTCCCCTTGGGGCAGTGTTGTGTAGGGGTGTGTCTGCTCCACTGAGGGGACAGTAGTGACACCTGGTTGCATGGGCTGGGAGAGAGGGCCTGGTTTGTGGAGCACTGTGGGCTCTTGGTGTTTCTCTGGCCATGAAAAGGCTTTATGCTTTCACACAGTCATAGTGCTGAGCAAAGTAAAAGGTGGCTTTATACTCTAGCTGAACACACAGGTGATGTTACACACAGTTACGTGGGGTGTCGAGTCATTTTGGCTTGGACTGCATTGTCCTCCAAAAGCTTTTTTTTCCCTGTTACTCATACTGCTAAAGAGTCAGAGGGCATAAGGTAAATGTATTAAAGGTAGTATCTAATAGAACAGCCCAGGCTGGAGAGGACATCAGGTGATCATCTGGCCCACCCTTCAGCAGGACGGGGAGCCTAGATGAGACTACCTAGCACCCTGTGCAGTTGCAGCTTGAAGACCTGCAGTGGTGAGGACTCCACCATGTCCCTGGTTGTTCCAGGGATTGAGTGTTCTCACTGTAAAAGATAAGTTATACACACACACACACACAAATGGTCAGCTGTGTATATAAAACTGACCATCCCTGTGCTGTCCTGGTGCAACAGGTGCCTCTTATGTTTTGTCTTCTCCTACCACCATTCTGTAAGGATATTTTTAATGTCTGACTGCTGTTTACAGCACAGTCTTGTGACTTGGTTGAGAAAAGAGGTGCAACTCAGTTTTGCTGTCACCCTTGTGAGAAAGCTATGTCAGATGGCTAGGCTGGGAAGTGAAGTGTTACTGAACTGTGCTACAACTCCTCCTGCAGCTTGTTCAGAGTTGTCATGTACACTCTTTTAAAATTGCGTGCATACCTCAGCACATTGCTGGCTTTAGTGGAACAACATGTGGCTCAGCGCTGATGGGAATACCATCCTGCATAATACTCGACTGTTAAGTTTCTTCCAGCCACATATTTCACTTTAACTGTTTGGTGCTGAACGCAGCAGAAGTTGGACACATAAAAGTCATAGTGTTAGATTGACTCTTTGGTTTTAATGAGCTGGGGGGGAAGTTTAATTTGCTGGCCTGCTTTTCCAAGCCTGTGCCAGACTTTTGACAGAAAGGGAAGATTAATGTTAGAGGCTGCAGTGTGGCACTGATTGCTATAGAGCGCTCCACGCCAGCCCACCAGTGGGACTGTGCGGTGATTTGCAGTACAAGGGAAGGCTTTGTCCGCCTTTATCAAACACCACATTTCTAACGAG
Organism: Lichenostomus cassidix; assembly: GCF_008360975.1. Taxonomy (NCBI): domain Eukaryota; kingdom Metazoa; phylum Chordata; class Aves; order Passeriformes; family Meliphagidae; genus Lichenostomus; species Lichenostomus cassidix. The sequence continues at coordinate 13,905,179 of NC_139489.1, read as the reverse complement.
CTGCTTGCCAGAAAAGCACAGCAGGCGTGCTAGAAATAGCTCTTCCCCTGCAAGGGAACTACTTCCATGAGATGCAGGATTAAATGAATTTTCCTCTGTTCCTCTGGAAAACAGATTCTATGCATTATTCTTTGTAACTGAAACTTCCTTTTATGAAGGTACTCTTTTAAGCTACTATCTGCAAAAGTTACTTAATCCAAACTTCCAGTGAGACTAGAACTAGTCTTTGTGGGGTTTTTCTTGGAAGGGGGTGGGGGGACTAAAACCACAGCAAATCACTTTGGTCAAAGACCAGATTGCCTGATTGATATGTTTAAGCTTGGTGAAGTATAAAAAGTAAGTTACAGTCCAATCATGAAAATGAATTGGAATGCACAAAGCACTTGTACGAATCACTTGCTGTGGACTTGAAGTGATCCGTTTAGAATTAAAGTAGTAAGTCCTTGGCAAATCTGAAGGAGAAGCCTCTATAAAGTATGGTTTACTGAGTATCTTGTGAAAACAACACTTCTTTCTTTTTGTGTGCTGTGAACAGTCTCCCTTTCCCTGCCTAGCAAGGGGGAATGACTGATGGATAAAGGTGTTTGAGTCTCTGTGAGCTGCCTGGACGAACTGCATGACACAGGTTTAGTGTGCTTAGGGGCTCTATAGCACCCCAGCCTGCACAGGCAAGGCTACCCAGTCCTCTTGGGAGCTGCTTACATTTGAAAAATGATAAGTGATTGGGATGGCTATTGCTAGCAAAAGGCATTCTTTGTTCCTCAAGGGGTGGAAAAGTGACTCTAAGTAAAAGTACTCATATAATTTTATTAATATCTATCATTCTGGCCTCAGTTTCCCTCGTGCATGGTTCCTTAAGTCAGGTAAATTGATCAATTTTCATATAGTAATTACTGCCTCATGCTGGCAAAAGTGAGAGTGGCTTGAGCAAAACTTGGTATTTGCATTTCCTTAAGCATTAGAGCGTGAGGTGAACCACAGGTTCCTGTCTGGGTGCAGTACTGGCTTATGTCTAATTGTGTTCCTTAATTAGCTGTTCTTTACTGCTAAATTGAGGGAGTCTTGGGGTTTTTTTTTCCTTTTGCCCTTTTTAGCATCAGTGCTTGCTGCTGTAATTTTTTTTCTTTTTGGTACCTTGAAAGGGTGGTGATTTCCTTTGAGGATGTCACTGGGGAACAGTCTAACTTTAAACTCTCTTGTGGGATGGTAGTGCCAAGAAAGCTGGAACATTGCTGGCAGGCAGGGAAATGAGGCAGTGCAGGATGCAGCTTTTGGAAGGAATAAATCTTCCATCCTGCTGCAGAAAGGAGAAGCTGAGAGAAATAAAAGGTGTGAGGCTGCCTGCATCTACACAGGAGAGATTTAGGACTCTTTGAGGTAATAGGACACAAAGAGCCATATTCTTTCCTAGAGACAACTCATTCCTCTAGACCTAAGAGGGGTGGCAATGCTGATGTGTTGGCTGTGTCACTAACTGCTCTGTAGACAAGGGTGCCCTTGCCATGTTTCCAGGATTTTTCTCATTTAAGTCTGATTTTGTTGCACTTGTGCCCCAGGAATGCAGCCATGTGTGCTTGTATGGGGGATGCAGCACAAATGGGTCGAGCTGAATGCAGCGGGTGCAATTGCTCATTTGTTTATATGTAGTTTCTGGCCCTTTCATCTCCATAAAGCAGAACAAATCTGGCTTTTGACAATGAATTGCCAAATTTGGCTGAACGAGTCAGCAGAGCACAGCTTTCTGAGCACTTGTGAACATCTGACTGAATGAGTGATGGTTGTCTGAATGAATTGTGCTTATTGAGTTATGACAAATCAACAAGGTTTCCCCAAGTTCAAGGTTTATGTTTTCATTGCCAAGAGTTGCAGTTTGAAAATGATTATTCCTTCTCTTTTCTTCTAAAGGTCTTGGAGCTGCTCTTGCACACAAGCCTGATATACCCTCCACAGAGGTTTCTCCTCCAAGTCCCAGTCCTCTGAAAAAAAGTGGATCAATCAACTGGCCTTTCCCTGATAGAATAAAATCTCCCAGGACCGTGAGGAAGCTTTCCATGAAAATGAAAAAGCTGCCAGAGCTGAGCAGGAAGCTGAGTGTGAAGGGAACTTCAAGCCATAGTAGTTCAGATAATCCTCCTTCCCTGCTGAAAGGTAGCTGCCGGGATACAAGCCATACAGTATCTTTGCCTGCTTCAGGAAACTCAGCCACAGCTGCCAGCAGGAATGTGATAAGTCGTTACCATCTTGACAGCAGTGTGTCCTCGCAACACACCTCCTACAAAAAGAAGAGCTCAAGGAGCTCCAAATCCTTTAACAAGGGTGGTTACCTCAGTGATGGAGACTCTCCTGAACTTATAACAAAATCAGGTAAACACAGGCATGAAACCAAGTGTGGGAAAGGAAAGGAGAGTCTTTCAAGTAACAGTGGTAAGCCCGAAATAGATATCGATGCCTTCAGACACTACAACTTTTCTGATCAACCCAAGTGCTCTCAGTACATCTCTGGACTCATGAGCATTCACTTTTATGGTGCTGAAGACTTAAAGCCACCACGAATAGACTCAAAAGATGTCTTTTGTGCAATACAGGTTGACTCAGTAAACAAAGCAAGGACTGCCCTGCTTACATGTAGGACAACATTTCTAGACATGGACCACACATTCAACATAGAAATTGAAAATGCTCAGCACTTAAAGCTGGTGGTGTTCAGCTGGGAACCCACCCCACGGAAAAACCGAGTGTGTTGTCATGGAACTGTGGCTCTTCCCACTCTCTTTCGGGTCACCAAAACACATCAGCTGGCTGTCAAACTGGAGCCAAGGGGGCTTATTTATGTCAAGCTGTCGCTCATGGAGCAGTGGGAGAACTCTCTCGATGGCCTTGACGCAGACCGGGAGCCTGTGATGTTTGGGGTAGATGCTCGAAAAGTTGTAGAGAAGGAAAATGCAGGCTTGATGGTACCACTTTTGTTGCAGAAATGCATTCTGGAGATTGAAAAGAGAGGCTGTCAGGTACTGTGCGTATTTTAATCTCTTTTGTCAATATTTCTGTGTTGAGATAGCTGTTGTTGCAGTGTGAGCAGTGAGTGGAAATGGGGGAAATTAAAAACATCTTTACAAGTGAATTTTTTTCCTTTGCTGCTTCTGTGTGGTTGAACACTGGCCATTGTAATGTGGGAAGAATAGCAGGGCTGTGTGCAATCAGTGCTTCCAAATTGGCCTTTGTAGAGGAGAAGTACACTTGCTTGCAGGAGCTGCTCTCAGCAGAGCTTTAGGAGTAGGAGTGGTGAAACAAACCTGCAGCCCTCAGTGTGTAGAGTCACCCTCAGAAAGCAGAGATCAGTTGAGAACTTGGGAAGCTTGACCCCTGGGACATGGAACCCTCTGTAGGGACATGTGTCTAAATGCAAACATGATATGGTTCACTGTTTCCTCCAACCCAAACCTGAGACATTGTGAGCAGTGCCACAGTGACAAGGAGCACCTTTTTTTGGTGCAGTCTGAAGCCAATGTGCCTAAGCCCCATCTTTGTCATCACTTGGTACACAGCATTAGGATGAGGATGAGTCCTTGAGAGGCTGAATTAGTTCTTTACCCACACCACTGCTCCTTGTATTTCTTCAGGTTATTCTCAAAATTGGGACTGCTGCAAAGCAGAAGTGCCCAGTGTCTTTTTTTAATCCCAATATGGTTTTATTGGTGATGTAATCTAATAAACAAAAATATGTATGAGAAATGAGGTATGGAAACAAATCACTGGGTATGGGTGCTAGACAAGAGATCTATAAGGAAGAACTATGCACAGTCCTAAGCTCAGATGTTCCCCATGGCAATTAATTTGAAACTGGTGGGAGGACTCTTGCATGCTGTTCCACAGCATATGTGAGCCCTCCTTGTCTTTAGCACCTGTTCTCAGGTGAAATTGAGAAGTAGTCACACCTACCACTGTTGCTATTTTAAATTGCTGACAGGTTGGATATGCTTCCAGGTGTGATGAGATTAGCTCTGCTGTTTATAACCCAGGTCATGAACTATAGAGGGAAATGGTACTTCTGTGTAGCTCTTTTGCTGAAAGTCACTGCTGATAATAAGTGAATACTTTTCCTAACATCCAAATCACTGGAAAAGAAGAGTTTTATTCTTTCCAGTGTATGTGTCCCATGGTTTCAGCATTTTATTATGGGCTTATTAGCACCTAGTCATGCAAATGATATTGGGTAATCAAGGCAACACTGGTAATGAAGCAATTGGGATCTGAGTTATCTGAATGTACCTGGTGCTTTTGAGCATGAAATCTATTTTTGTATTTGCACAGAGAGAACCAAAACTGCAAAATATACTGTTAACTTCTTTTAACCACGTGCTTGTCTGACATTTTTGACTTTCCTGTAGACTGTAAACTACTGTCATGGTGCATGATCTCCACTTGAATTTCAGATGTGACGTTAGAAAACTTTAAAAGGTTAAAAGAAATTGTCTTGGTGTATACTAGATCATATTCAGTCTTGAAAAAGGGGGAGTACAAATTCCATTGGGTTACTTTCCATTTATTTAAACTGGAATTAATATATGACCAAAAAAATACTCTTGCTTGCAGACCTGCATTTTCATGGTCTTAAGGCAGTACAGGTGGCGGTTTTTGGTTTGGTGTTGGGTATTTTTTTTGTCTTGACTCCATGGTAATTTTGAATTAACCTTTTACTGCTCAGTACAGCTGCATTAATTAACATAATAATGTTAATTAAAATAAAATAAATATTTTAAGATTTAGTTTTGCAACATCATAGGAGTGCTTTATATAAATGGTGTTGATGAAAATGAAAAATAATGATAAAATGGAAAATTTGAATATATGAAAGCACATGATTTATCTGGTAATTCAATTCAAGAGTGGTGTGGGTTTCACTCCTATCACCTTAAAAATTTTAAATAACCCCTGTTTTGCAGAAAACTTTAAATATAATTTGAAACACGTGGAAGTCAGCATCTTTTCATCTTTAAAACAACATATTCTAGATGTAATAATGGGGTATTCATAATTTTCTTGAAATTCTGATAAAGGGTATAAAATTAAATTTTAATTTTTTTACTATATAATGTAATACTGTAGGAAGGATGTTCTGGTTTATTTTGATCTTGTGTTGATTTATTAATTGGTTTGTAACTTTTCTTATTTTTAGTATGGAGTCAGTTGTATGACTTTTTTTTCTGCTAATGATTAACACCCATTTTGGTATAATGTAATTTTGTCCACATAAAGCTCTAAACCCTTCTCACTTCTTTCTGCTGAAGTTTTAATTCTATTTTGTAAAATTAAACAACTATACCAGGAAAAATGACGATGATCTGAGTGAGTAGGGTGAGAAGCAAATACCTGTTTTATCTGCATTTCTTTCCCGAGTTTGCGTAAAAGCGAAACATTAAACAATTTCAATTTAAAACTCGTATTATGTCAATAAAACACTGCTCAGCATGTCCACAGTTGTGGAAACAGGAGCATCATTCAGTTGCTGCTTAGCAGCCCCTGCCGTGTGTCCTGCGAGGTGTGGATAACTGTGTGTGATGATGGTTTGCAGTTTGGCTTTCCCGGATTGCATTCCCAACACGCTGCTGCTGCTGCGCTCTCCGGATGGCTCAGGACACATGTCACTTGCTGGTCCCTCTGCAGGCCGGTGGCTGACGTGGGGCCATTGTTTGTGCTTGCAGGTGGTGGGTCTGTACCGGCTCTGCGGCTCGGCAGCGGTGAAGAAAGAGCTTCGAGAGGCGTTTGAGAGGGACAGCAAGGCTGTTACCCTCTGTGAAAGCCAGTACCCTGATATTAATGTCATCACAGGTAACACTTCCACTTGCCTTTCTTCTGATAGGGTTGTGTCATGTTCTTCATGTACCTTTTAAAAGGTGACATTGTGCTTTGAAATTATTTCCTATTGTCATTTTAAGAAGCTTTTAACTGCTGCTGAAAGCTGGCTGGGAATGAGTGCAGTTACTGTGGGGATGTGTAAGTGATTTGTAGGGAGGGGAGGACATGGAAGGACCTGCTTCCAGTAACTGCTCCCCCAGTTACAGAGGGAAGTGGGAGGCTGAAAGGAGCTGGGGTCTTGGAGCTGGTTTGTATTGGAACAGATCTGGAAAAGCTTGGTTGTGATCAGGCACCTCTTCTACGCTGGTGACCCACTACATGTGACCCAGGGCTGTCTTGGATCAGCTACTGTTCTCCCCTTTTTGTTGGAAGCTGCAGGAGTTGTGGAAACAGCTTGTCTGTTGTATTGTGCAGGCTAGTTAGGGCTGCAGGAAAGTGCCTTCATTTGATCATTGCTTTTTTAAAAACCTTACTAAGCTTTCTCCTGCTCCTGGAGTGGCCCTTTAGTTGGTGTCACACAGCAAGCTCCAGGCACAGGTAAGGTCCTGGGAAGCCTGTCTGCATCAGCTTCTTAGGTGGGTCTCTTCACAGGAGTTGCACTGCAGAAGTGAAGTAAGTTGTTGAGGATTTTTTGGTTTGCTTAAAACTGGAACAGTTTTATAACTATTGATACTTGTTATATAAGGTAAAGTTGGTCTAATTTCAGGCATCACTGAGTAAGCCAGTTGCTCTGGGAAATTAGTCAGAAGCATTCACTGTATATCTAGAGATGGAGAGAGTAACAGTAGTTGGGGTATAAATTTTCTGTGCCAAAACCCTTCCTGTAATATCCAACATCCAGCTGTATAAGAGAGTTATATGCTGTTTGGTGATTTATTTTGTTTCAATGTACTGGGAATTAATTTTATTCATTACATTTGTAATTATGCAATGTGTTATCAGGAGATAGTACTCAATGACATTTACTGAGTTACATAAACCTCTTGGTTCAGAGTGTGCAGCCAGTCAGTTCACCTTACTTGCCTCAGCTGATTTTGCTGTGGGTTCAGTGTTGTTCACACATACCAGCATTCTCAGCATTGGAAACTTGTATTTATACAATCATAGAATTGTTTAGGTTGAAAATACCTTTTAAGATCATCAAGTCCAGCCGTTAGCCCAGCAGTGTTTCACTCTGATGTTATACAGCTTTTATAAACAAGGTGTACGGTAAAGGTAAAAACTACACCTTTTAAACTGGATCATTTTCTTCTCTTTACAAATAAATTAATGAGACAAAGTAGTGAGAACTTCTAAGATCAGATTGTTCCATGAAATTATTGAAGTCCTATTTGCTCAAATTTTTTGTCAATCAACTCATAAGGTGGAGTAAAACCCCTCTGTTGCTTTCTGCCAGCAGCAAAAGCTGTCTGATATTGGCTTGTAAGCAGACAAATGCCAAACTGCAATTAGGTTCATATAAACTTTGGATTACTGGAAAACTTTGTTGTTACTTTTTAAAAAAATCTTAGTTACTAAAAATGGCATTGTACTTCCATGATACAAGTAATCATAAAAACAGTATTTGTAGAAACAGCTTAGGAGTATCATGGGGAAAGGGTGTAGGAATTAAATACTTATCCATATACCAAAGAATCTGGAACATTTCCTAAGCATGTTGATTTTCCTGAGTATATTGTAGAGTCAGAACCAACCAGAACAGGCTGAAGCCAAAGTCTGAGCTGCAGGAGAGCTCAGTATTCCTGCAAAGCCCTGGAAGGGCAGCCACACAGTCCGATTGATCTTTCCCTCATGAGTTTGTGCTGTGGTGGTCAAACTGAAAAGCTGAAGTACACTTTTCCATATACATTGCTCCAAGCCTCAGTGGTGGTGGTAAACTTCTGGTGACCATGCAGGTGCTGGTACTACTAAAGGATAGTATTTTGCATCCAGAGTTTGCATTGCAAGAGTGAAAAGACTACAGCTTTGTTTCCTGCCTTACAGAAAGTCTGCTGGGTGTGCTTTTGGATGCATTCTGTTGCAAGAATTTACTTACATGCTACTTTCCTTACAAGGGAAAAAACAGTTTTAGGAAATTACATTAGAAAAGCAGATTGTTCTCCCTGGTAGCCCTGCAGCTGTGCTGTACAAGAGCCTGCTTTGCCTCTGTCAGTGTTGTGCTGCAAGGACTGCCTGTGGGGGTTATGTGGGCTAGGGGAGCAGGGAGGGAGGGGTTATTGGCACCCAGAGCTTCCACAGACCAAAATGCAGCCACTCTCATTATTGGAAACTGCCTGGTGTGGATTGATGGGGCAACCTACAGTTTTTGTGGACAGCTGAATTAGCCACTGTGCTTAGTGGAAGGAATAAAAGAGCCCACAAAACTTACTGCATGTGCTTAGGGTGTTGGGTTGAGAGGGAATGTTTCCCCTGATTACTTAATGCTGAGGCTGGTGCACATGATTCATACTTCTATCAGCCAAAACATGTGTTCCACAGAATGTGAATCCTCAGCATAAATCTTGGCTGATTTGAAGAGAAGTGCTGCCTTATGTCCTTTTTGAAATTTGAGTAGCGCTCCTTTCCAAAAAGATGATTTTTTTTTTTTTGACAGCTCTCCAAAGACTAAAGAATGAACATTTAGTGATTAAATCTTGACTGAGAAATACTCTTGGGATTGGCACAGGCTTACACAGAATGAAGTGAGCTCATGGATCAAACTGAAGCGTGCAGGCAATTCATGGAACTGACCTGTAGCTGTGTGGTTGCATCGTGTCTGTTGGCATCCACGTGAATTCATATCTCTGCATAAAGCTTGCAATACTCTTAACAGTTCAGTGGGTCAGAAAAATGATGGATTAATGAAGTGGATGGCAATTTCTGCTCTCTGTCAAAATTTGTTGTGTGTGGTTGTGTCAAGAGGAATGTGCTAGTGGGCTGGCAGCAGCGGGAAGGTAGATTCATGGAAAAAAATAACAGCAGCCTCTTAGAAGGCTAATTTAGCTGAGTGAATAGCAAAAGGATTTAGAAAGGTCAAGGGGCATTCATGGCTCCCAAACCATCCTGTTATCCAGGGCTGAACAGGAGAAAGTCCTTTGGCAGGTGGTAGTCCTATGATTGTAGATGCTATTAGAGGAATTCCTGCTAAGTAATTACTAATAGACAGTTGTGAGTCTTTCAACAGTACAAGCTAATTTGATTAGAACATACCATTTCCTCCTGTAAGCTGATTTTGATTTCAGCTTCTGCCTCCAAAGAAAACACAATTGAAACAGGGATCCTGATAGAAGTCAGCACCTCTTGCTAAGGTATTGCTTATGAAAAAAGGAAGATATCCCAGACCATGTTGTACAGCACCAGCATCTGCCACATTTGTTTCATAAATATTTTAACCAGCTTATCCACACAGGGAACATGAGCCTCCAAATTCAGGGAAGGAAAAATATTTGATGGGAAGGGAGAAATATGAGTAAGTTACTAAACAAAAACCAGCCACTTAAGTGGAGAAGTATCAAAAGTGCACATTCTTTTTAAAGAAAACAAGAAAAACCCACCAAACCACCAGGGGAAATATTTTTTCAGGAAAAAATGGTTGTTCACGTATTTTGTGTTGCTGAGGGGATGTTCCCATTTTAAGCACTGAATGATCTGCTGGAGGCTATGTGGTGTCTGCAGAGATGGTTTTGCCTGGCTGCCCCATGCCCATGCTGCAGGGGAAGGTGATTTGGCAGCTCAGGGTCAGGGCACTGCTGCTTCAGGCAGTGCTGCTCCTGCAACACAGCTGCAGTAGCTGCACTGCTGGCAAGGCACAGGATTCTTTTTAAATTAAAATTTTTATACAGATATAAGCCAACTCTTGCATTCTGCATGTGAACATGGCTGTGAAGGGCAAAATGTTAACTTTTGTTCCCTGTACTTTTTTAGAAATAACCTCATAACAAAGGCCACACTGTCCAGTTCATTTTACAGCTCAATTACACAGACTTGGGTTAATGAAAACTGTTGCTTTGTTAAATAGCACGGTGTGATGGTAATTGCTGTGATGTGAGATTTTACAAGGATGCAGGGAGTGCCTGCTAAAAGATCTTCTGCCTTTCCACCTTCACCTGTTTGGAGGACAGGCTGCTTTTTTAACAGCAGTACCTGCTTTTAAGCAGTTTCTTTTAATCCAGCATTTCTTCCTAACAACATATTTAAATGCAGTTGTGATCTAGCTAAAATTAATGGATATTTGTAGCACAGGATGCATTCTTTTAAGGAAAACAAAACCTGCTGGGAAGCAGGCTTGTTTTCCTTCAGTGTCACTTGTCAATTGTATTGGATATGTTGCTCCTGGATAGCATTCTGCTATGTCCTTTCCAGAAACTGCTGAACTAGAAGCCTGAATATTTTGGGGTTTTTTCATTATTATTCTTGTAATCACTGAAACCCCTCTCAAAGTGAAGTATGAGCCATGTTCCAAAGGCAGCTTACAAGAATGCAAACGCTCAATTCCTCTTTGGAAAGAATAGGGTTCATGAGGCACTTGCCTGGTTGTTGCAGTGCCTAAGAACAGCCTCTTCCCCAGCACATCCCCAGCTTCAGAAATGGTGCAGTATTTCTCTGCAACAGGGAGGGCTCAGTGCCTGGACATTCTAGCCAGTGTCTGCTATGGGTGTGAATCATATCTGTCCCAGCAGGAGTGAGTGGTGCTGGGGCTGCAGGGAGTTGGTGGCTCCTTCTCATGAGGAGAGGTCTGGTTTGTGCTTGGCTGGGTGAGAAGGCATTATGTGCTTCCCTCTATGTGCCACTGTCACTGGGATGTTTGCTTATAATTTTATAGCTGAAAATAGAACAAAAAACTGAACTGACAGGTTTATATAAAAGAGGAGGGATCATCAAGCTGAAGACTTTGGTGTTTGTAGGAGCTCCTTTCCTTGGATGGGCGCTGGACTGCTCTGAGCTCTTTCCTTGCCTCCCCTCAACCTGAACATGAGGGAAACTTGGAGAGATGGTCACCTGGTGCCCAGTGTCCCCACTCCTGCACATGCAGCGGCCCCTGTGCTCAGACCCCTCTTTGCTGTGCCCTTTTGGTGTTGTCCTCCCATACCTCGTTCCTGAGTGCAAGGTTTGTCACTGACACAGAGGATTTTCTTGCGGTATGGGTGAAGTTGATGTGCCTTAATGCTCCCAAAAATTGCTTCAAAGTGAATCTGCATCTTGTTAAAGGTACCTGTTGTTGTGTCTCATTAGGTGTCCTAAAGGATTATCTGCGAGAGCTGCCCTCTCCCCTGATAACCAAGCAGCTCTACGAAGCAGTGTTGGATGCCATGGTGAAAAATCCCTTGAAAATGACAGCAAACGGTTGTGAGAATGACCCAAGTGACTCTGAGCACACAGCAGCCCTTCTGGATTGCCTGCCAGATGTTGAGAAGGTGAGTAGTGTTAGCGCATTCAAGTAGATTGCAAGCTTCAGAAAATAAAGGAACATTTTCACATTGGATATAAAATGTCTCAGAAGGTGTTTGCCTGTTTATCAGACCAAGTGGTTCGCTTGGATTTGTGATGTTCCCCATATTTGAAAATGTTTTCATGCTGTAATGAATTGGAGGGTGTGCGTTGCTGGATTTGCTCTAGTTTTCATTTTATATTGTTTCTTTAAATCTAAATGAAAGGCTGTGATCACTACTTTTACATGATTAGATCCATTATCCCTGTGTGTTGTCCTGCTCCACTTCTGCGGAGCTCTCTGATCTGTATGTTGTAATTATCTGGAGAAATCCATTCTTCTTTGTTAAGTATGTGCAATAAAGCCTTTGCTTCTCATACTGCTCAGTGTAAGAGAGCTGTGCACTGTTACCTGCCAAACTCACCTCTGTAGCAAAGCACAGCTAGCCCCTTCTGGGGTAGGGAGTGAGAGAGGGGCACAGTATCTGGAAGTTACCTGGAAGCTTGTGCAGAGGCTGACATCATATCGAGAATTTATTGTCTAATGTACCTGGATCATCTCTGCCACTTCTGCAGCCTCTTCTCCCTTCCTAAGGTACCCTTTTTACTGTGAGAAAACTCGTCCATGTAAAACTGAGTTCAGATGAAAAACAAGCTGAATTTTACCAGAAAATATCTTAATTGGTCTGCTCTGTCATAGTCCAATACAGCTTTCCCAATTCAGCACTTAGATGTTCTGTTGATGAGTGTTGGTAGTAAAACCAGAGCTGTCAGCCTTGATCTTTTCCCTCAAGAGCAGTGACCAGCACCACTGTTGTGTAGTATTTGGTTTCCTGAGTGTATTTTGTTTCTTTAGGCTACCCTGAAGATGCTGTTGGATCACCTGAAACTGGTAGCTTCTTACCACGAAGTAAATAAGATGACGTGCCAGAATTTAGCAGTGTGTTTTGGCCCTGTGTTACTGAGCCAGAGGCAGGAGACCACCAACCATAACAACAGAGTCTTCACAGACTCGGAGGAGCTTGCTAGTGCCCTGGACTTCAAAAAGCACATAGAGGTTCTTCACTATTTACTTCAGTTGTGGCCAGGTACTGTTCTTGAATCTGATGAAGGAAAAAGTCAAACCTTTGCTGTATGTTTTTACTGTGTGACACTGTACATTAATTCACAGGATGACTGAGCAGCATCAGAATTCTTCAAATGTGAGGTGCTATGGCATCACCTGATAATCTAAAGAAGTCATGACAGTTTTATAATATCCTCTATTTGGTCACTTTGCTGAGTGAGAAGTTTGTTTGTTTCATTGCTTTGTTACCAGATGGTAGAGTTTGAGTATAATGTAAGAAATGGTGAAGACTTTGAGTAAAGACACTAGAAAAAAGAAACCTAGTCACATTAAAGTTTCCTCATCTGAATTAGAGACCTTTGAGATTTTTTTTTTTCCCCTGGTCTCCAGCTTCGACCCGATGGGGTTAATTTATTTCTGCCCTTGTAATTTGGCAGAGTTGAGAACATACTTGGAATAAGAGCTCTGCAACTTCTACTTGTTTTTGCAGAGCTTTGCATAAGGAAACATGTTGCTGCTCCATGATGGGTTTGAGGTGACCAAAGATGCTGCTGCTCCCTTGTGAGCTGCAGATGGGCAGCTCCAAAGCTGCTGATCATCAAAAATTAAAAGAAGCTTTCAATCAGATCAGGGAGTCTGTGCAAGAGAGATGGGACATGTAGGAGGAGGAAGAGGGAGACCAAGAGCTGTCTGGGCAGCAAGTACTGTGCAGAAGCTAATCATGAAACCCTGGGGATGGGTTATGGCATGGCTGCTGTGGCCTACAAAAGCAAGTGGATGTAGCTCTGCCTATAGGAGTGTGTATTTCTCTAAGAGGGTAGGAGTAGGGTAGGTAATAGAGTTTTTGTTCACTTAGAAGAAAAAGCCGAGTGCTATCCCTTAGCTTGCAAAAACTGCAGAATGTGTTGCTAAAAGGGAAGTAAAACACAAATGCAGAGACTTGAGCAGGTGAACACCACACAGTGTAAACAGCACACTTGGACTGAATGGATGGATCACAGTGTTGTACCTTATATTTAATCTTCTGTAGTTTGAGACAGCTTGATAACCAACATGTTTTGCAATACTTCAATTTCCGTATATTTCCAGCCGAAAACAAATAGTCCTTGTTTGGTTAGACCATGTAACACTGGCAAGTTATTGTTAACCCATGGCCCTTTGTCTTAGTGGAGCATAGTCTAAACAGAAGGGGTTTTGTTACAGTAAAAGTGGGGGGGAAAAGCCAGTGAGAGTTATTGCATGTTACTGTGCAAGACATAAAGTGAAATCCCCTGGAGAGACCTGTAATGTGGATCCAGAAGGAGGATTGGGCACATTTCAGGGCTGAGCCTTTGTGCTTGTGTGTGGGGAGTCTAACAAGGTGGAGGTCAGATTGTGAACTGCATGGGTTTGTGTGCACTGCCTTTTCAGCAGTGAATAGGAATAGAAAGTCTCTGCTGCTCATTACAAGAAGCAATGGTCTGTATAAAACCAGAAGAAGTTTTGCAGCTCGAATACTTAATAAGCACAGGTCAGTGAAAAGAGTTGTGCTGTTTGCCGTAGGCAGCTGTAACAGCAGAGGAGCCTGTTAGTAACTTGTGCTGTGCAATGGTGAGCTCAGGTAACACTGCCAGCAAACCTCAGTGAGTGTATGTCTGCCATGGGCTTGTGGCTGCACGGAAAAATTACTGCAAGTGAGCTTCTTCAATAGCACAGAATGTTAGGGCAAAAGAGAAGCACAAGAGTTCAGCTCTTGGTGTGTTGTTGGCTTCTCTAGGTGTTTTTAGTGGTGGTGTTTTTGTTGGGTTTTAACCTTTTCTGCTGTGCCTGTTTTCTGTTACTCCTTAGCTGGGACAAAGTGTGTGAACTGAGCTGTTTGTTTTTCTTTCACCTGGAGCTGGATGGTGATTAACTGTGAATTTAATTGGTGTTCTGGGAGTTTCTACTTTTAGAAAGGCTTCTCTGCTGCAATTCGAAGCTGGCATGAATCTTCGAAATATTTTACAGTAGTTTTTCCTAATTATTTTATATCAAACAGTGGCAAAAAATGTGCAATGTGTTGGCTGTAAGCTTGCATGTATTAATGCATGCTGTTAGTGGGACAATGAGGGAGGACAGTGGGCATCTGCCATGGGCTTTTTTGTTGCAGCATGGATTCAGTTCTGACTGGTTTAACTTCTCTTTTCTAGTTCATCACTCACCTGCCAAAGAACCAGTGCATCTGAATGCCTTTCCTGAGCACTCCTCCTCCCTGAATTACCTGAGACCCAAGAGGCAGAGACCTCAGCTGCTGAACCTGAGCAGTACTGAGATGTCGGGGCTGCTCAGACCACGGCCAGCAGGGCTGGACAGCCCCTCGAGCAACCGCTACGCTGGGGACTGGAGCAGCTGTGGGGAGAACTACTTCCTGAACCCCAGAGACTGCCTGGGTGAGGCTGACTACGATGACGTCCCTTCGGAGGACACGGAGAGCGGCGATGACAGCAGCAAAGCCGAGGAGTTGGATGTCCCCAAAAGCTGCCCACAGCCCGTCCCTGGAGAGCACCCCTTTGGGAGCTACCTGGCAGTGCAAGCTATAGACTCTGCAGTGGATCACAGAGCAAACCTCAAGGACCTGCAGGAAAGTATTGATACTCTCATAGGAAACCTGGAAAGGGAACTCAATAAAAACAAACTAAATATGAGTTTTTAAATTCTGTCCTGCATGACGTCTCCTCCTTGTGCCTCCATGCCCCTTGTTGGGCTTCCCTAGCTGTGTGAGGAGTGATGGTGCCCCTGAACACCTTGTGGTTAGGCCACAGCCCACCTTGTGTTAGCACATTTTAAGCCATTCCGTAATGTTTCTGCCTTTTTGTTAGAAAGCATTGTCCTGATTTTTGTGTTGGAGACAAGCTTAGACTGTGATGGGATTCCACATAGTGGCATTTCTCCCTGAAAACACTATGCACTTAGGTGGCCTGGGCAATACCTGGTGGAAGATAAAGCAACATCTCTGCTGTCAGTGGCAGCAGAGCTCCTCATTCCTGAAATCCTGGCTCCAGTACAGATGTTCCTCTCAGAAGAGGATGAACGCTGCTTGGCCTGAGTTTTGCAGCAGGGACTTCAGATAGACTTGTTTTACTATATATGCAATGGCTGCTATGAAAAATGCTTTATATAATATTTATATATAAAGTTTTAATTGTACAAATATTAACGTATTACTGTATTAACACTTTTCAGTAATTATTTAAACAAGCAAAAATAAATATTTTTCTAACCTTGTTTGTATATATCTATGTATAAATGTGCATGTGTCTGTAGCCATCTTTGGAAAGGAAAGGTCTCAGAATTATGAAATGTTCCCATTTCTAGGAATACATGTTCAGTGATGCCAGGACGAGGTTACCCTTTGGGTAACACAGCGTTTGATTTATGCACAGAAACATGGCCAGAGAGAAGGTAGGGTGAATGATTAACGGAAATGACCTTGTGTATTGCAGGAACAGCAGTTTGCAGGTGTTGACTATTAACTCTCACTCACACACCATCCTTTGTTTGTTTTGTGGGATTTTTTTGCTTCATTGTTTGTTTCTTCCTCCATGGGTTTTTTTCACATATAAAGAAGGTCTGGAAAGTATATACTTTTCAAAAAATATTTTTTTGTTTGTCCTTGCAACATCTTACTTTATTCTTGATGATTCGGTACATTTGTGTGGGTTTTTTTCTCCAGAGTTTCATGTATTTTTGTTGTGGTACCCTTGGCTGCTGCTGGTGTTTGGATGTGTTCGAGCCCTCTGTAAAGGGTTGTGGCCCTGGAGATGCGAGATTCAAGTTCAGCACAAAGCCAGTTACTTTTTTTTTTAAATTAGTCTCCCGAAAATGGAAACCAGAGTTGTCACGTGGGGTTAAATGGGTGGAGTGATGGTACTCCTGGGGAGTTTGGGTGGGATTGCAGTTCACTGTGACCTTATTAGATTCAGCTATCATCATTTGCTCAGAGACTCTTTATCTCCAGTCTTTTATGGTGAGCCATTAAACATTTGACATTAAGGAAACACATTGTTGATTTAATTTAAAATTGTTACCAAATAGTTACCAAATTGTACACAGGTGTTTTGATAGTCCTTGTAACCAAAAGGACATGTGGAGTCATTCCTCGTCCTCTACAGGTCACATACCCCCAAGGAAGGGAGGATTTGGGCAGGTGGGGGTGAGAAGGTTTTGGTGTTTTGAGAGGTCAGACACAGAGTTGCTGTCAGTTGGCAGGGTAGAAATTAATTCCGCATCTTTTGGTACAATTTTTGGCATCCCACCATGGCATTCCATTCACCCTGTGGGTAAGTGCTTTTCTGCTAAACTGTACTTCCTTATATTGCTTAATTGAAGAGTTATTTATTTGCAGTAGCAAGGAATTAAGAATTGCTATGGCAAACTTCACCCCTCTTTTCTAAGGAATTATTTTAGCATGGTTCCAATGGTTTATTCAATCTCATTAATTTATTTTTATAAGTGTTAAAAGATGCAAAACAATTATTGCAATATAATGATATGAATGAAAATGTAAATTTAACCTCCTGAAGCATTTATCAATAAATCGATGTATTTTTTTAAACTTTTATACCTACAGAATGTGCATACTTTTTAAACTATAAATTTAAATTCTAAATAAAATTTGAATTACAAACAAAATCTGTCTGTGCCTAGCTAGTGTTTATTTAAACTTGTCTAAGATGATGTCATGCATTTGCACTGGCTGCACACATGAATTAATTCCATAAAGACATTTAGCTTTTCAGATGTTTTGTTCTGTTTTCATTTCTAGATTGACCCAACCTTTGAGTTAGGTAATTAAAAACAAACCACTACTCCATTAGCACTCTTTGAAAGATATTTGCATTTAAACTTATTTGTTAGTCTTTCATTGCCTGTAATAATCCAGATGATGTAAGTGGTCACCTCTTGAATATGTGTAAGCTTTTTCTCCAGGAGGCGTCTGTAACTCAGGGCAGCAGTGCACTGCTCTGTCAACTTTAGTATTTTAATATTACAGCAGCAGAAATTAATGACTCGATAAATTACATTCATGTTACTCTCACTAGGTAATTAAAATACAGTGATATATTGTACTGCTCAAATGAAACATTTCCTGGTAATTTAGTTATAACAACTTGTAAAACACATTTTGTATCTTAGAAATCCTCCTTTAATGGGACATTTCCCAAATGATATTTTTGCTATGTTATTCCTTATATATGTATTCTTGTAGATAATACTACATTTCATATAGTTACATAATCTGGTCAAGCTGCATTCTTTTTATGATTGTTACAGATTCTTAAGGAACAGGATTACTGTGGGAATTACTTTAATCTGGAAACACTAAAGTGGGAGATTAAAACAACCTACTTCTACCAAAGCAGTAATTAACTTTTTTACACACAAGGGCAGCCTCTGGCTCTGTGTGGTTCCAGGGCAGAGCTCCTCCAAACCCTGTGGCCACAGCCAGGAGCCTCCCTTGCTGTGCTGAGCTGTGCTGTTGTCTGCTTGGTGTGACTCTGTTTGGCATCAGGAGCAGCTCCTGTTCACCAGGGACGGGAAGAGGTTGACAGCAGAGGGCAGAGGCTGCGGTGGAGTTGAGAGAGCAGATTGTCCTTGGAGTCCATGGACTTCCTTCAGGTGTGACCTCTGCTTGCCAGGTAAAGGAGGTGAGTGTGGGGGCTTTCACAGAAGCAGTTCCAAGGCTTGCACCAAAATCACACACAAATGGTTTTACCCAAGCATGAGCCAGTGATGGCCACATGCAGGGCTGGGTCACAGCCAAAAATTGGAGTTTGTACTCCCCAGGGAAAAGCAGAACTACAAAGGTAGGCCTGTGCCATTCTTTGGTGCCAAGTGTTAGAGATATGATACACTGAGGTGGATTTAGGAATGGACTCCCATTCACAGAGTTTTAATCCTTTCCTGTTTGTTTCAATAGGATTTTCCAAACACTGGTGGTGCTGTGTGGCTGATCCACCTTTTTGCTTCTCCCCCTTTTTTGCTTCCCAAAGTGCTTATTACAGGAGCGTGCAAGAGGTGGGTGGGGATGGTGTGGGATGTGGAACAGTGAGGTGGCATGACCTCAGGCTGGCTTCAGCCATGGGGGACCCACATCCTCAGAAATGTCAGGTTTTTGCATCTGTCTTTCCCAAATGTCTAATGTATATGTGTGTCTGTTAATGCACCAGACAAGAAATGGAACTGCAGCTATTCAGATGTGTTCTAAAAGTGCAGGGAAACATCCCCAACAGATATTCAGGATTTTTACAGAATAAATCTACAAACCTGATAAGCCAGAGACACACGCAGTACCTCTGCTGTCAGATCTTAACCCTTTCACCTTCTTCCCCATCCCAAGGTGTAGGTTGGAGATACTGGGATTCTTGACAGTAAGTGTATATTGATACAGGAAGCTGTTGTCTCGCATTCTCTACCAGATGAAAGATGGTTATGTGGGGAGGGGGACAGGAGTGATGTCACACTGTCATGTAACTATGATACATTTGCTTTAAAATGTCACCCTACATAATGAATTTACTTATTTCATTCTGCTTGACTTTTAGAACCAGGCAGGAAAACCTGTAATGTGTCTTAACAACATTTTCAGGGCAAAATTGGAATGGCCGGACATGGGATGATGCAAAGCTGACCCTACAGGTATTTGAACATCTAGAATTGTATTAGACAGGATAAAGGATCCTGATGGGATGTATAATCTCGTGTCTCCTGTGTTACTTGGGAACAGAGATGACAAGGAAAATGGCTCTCAGGAAGATTACTCCATTTCCACTGGGGCATTCCTGCAGCTTCCCAAACTACTTTGATCTAGGGAGGGAGGGGGAGTGATAAGCAGAGTCCTGATCCACTGGCTCTTTGGCCTTACTGTTAGGAAAACCCATCTGAAATCCCTCTGTCTTTTGGAATATTTTCTTAACCAAAACTCTAAAGAGTGCCTCTGTGGTGGGGAACAAGGCTCCCATTGAGTCTGCTACCTCTTGCTGGGGGGCAGTGACAGAGCTGCAGGGGAGGGGGGTGGCTGGGTTGTCCAGATAAGCCATGACCATAGGATTGACATATATATGTAGTTTGCAGCCATGTAAATCAAAAGCAATGTGTGGAAGATGCTCTGAGGTGGTGTACTAATGAAGTCCAGGCCTGAAAACAGAGAGGTGAGCTTTTTAATTAGTCAGTTGTGTGATGTTTACATACCTGTGTAGAGCAGGCTGTTAGTTAAATATTGATTTAGCAGAGGAGCAGTGTTCTCTTCCTGTTTGTGCTCTGACTGCAAACACTGTGCTGCAGGTGCTAGGGACAGGCTTGTTGAATTTTCCTTGGTTTTAATTTAGATATAGTTCAATATGAAAGACAAGGAATATTGCTGTAATATTTAAACTTCAAAGCAGCAAACAAGAGACTGTTTTTCAAGCAGAGTCCTGTCTAGTGGCAGCAAACCTCTCTTAAATCTGACCAAAGTTCAATCAAAGTGCTAAAAGTACATGTCAGGGAGATCCTGGCTGTAGAAAATTGAAGGGGCATGTCTTTAACACTGCCTAACCCCAATTTGCAGTGTTTATTTTGGGACACAGGAGCCTCACACTGATCCTGTTTTCTCTTTGGCTGTGCTTTACTCTGATGAAGCAGAGCACTGGGGCTGGCTGTTGCTTGTCAGCTGAAGATCCTCTCTGCAAATCCCCTGTGTGTCAGTTGTCTTTTGTGCTTTAGTGTCTACTGTGACCACATGGACATTTGTTTGACAGGAGTCTGTGACCCTCAAACAGTTTGGTGAGTCATGGAAAGAGTGAACTCACCCGTATAGAGTTTAATCTGTCCTACTCTGATGGATTTAATTTCTGCTTGACAGGCTCTGCTCAGTTACATGGTGTCTGACCTGGCTATTGAAACCCAGCAGCAGCAGAACCACTTACCAAAGAGTCCTCTCTGGATGGAGGGTGAGCATTAATATTCATGAGCTGTTATTCATTTACACTGGTAAATATTAAAACTTCTGTGTAACACCATTTGATCTCTCCGAGGGATAATTGTCTTTTGACAGAAATGCACAGCTACAATGAGCTTGCTAAAAGCTGTTTGTTCTACATAATATGGATCTCTTTGAGGGAACAATATATTTTAATGGACTTGGTTTTCTGTTTGTAAGCACTTGCCAGAATTAAGTAACAATAACTTTGTCAACTGATGAGAGCAAGTAAAAGTGGTTCAGAGTCCTGACAGATAGAGCTTTGAATACTATTATTTAAAGAGAATATTCATTACAGTTGTATTAATGAAAAATAGTGGGGAAACTGTGTCCAAATCAATTGTTCTTTAACCACACTGTGAGCAAACAAATGGATAAGGTTAATGAAACAATCTCTCACTGCAAGAGTCTTTATTTCCAAAGCTAAACATGTTCTGCTGAAATAGTGGTCTTTAAATAAGAAGCTTTCTGGTTCTAAAGGTGATAATGGGCTCTAAGCATCCAATGAGAAAAGTATTTCTTGTCTCTAAATCCATTACTATCTGCTTCTCCAGCTCCAGAAACACAGTATGATGGGCAACTTCTTGATCCTCCATCTCTTCTTTTCTTTTCTGTAGTCATATGCTGAAGGAAAAGAAACATACCAGGCAATAACGCACTGTTAAGCTTTGAAATCTGTATGTGACCCCATTGCTTTCCAGTGGATTGTATCAGTGCTGTCACAAATTAATGAAAATAGTCATCACCTAGGGCTACATCAATCAACCAAAGAAATGACAGTTTACTTATTTAGTATAGTTATTTAGTATTATTAAACCATTTACCAAATAATGGATAGGCAAAATTCTTAACGTGAGCAAAGAATGGAAGGCTGGAATCCATCCTTGCTTGAAGGAGCAATGTTTATAGGGAAGTTGCCAAAATGTAACTTTTTTGAACAAGCATTTGATGTAATATGAAAAGCAAATTTATAGTTGTTACATGTCCATAGGCTCTAATGCTCTTGCAGGGGGTTGACTTGACCAAGAAATGTGCCCATGTGAACTAGGACCATCTTTTCCATTCTTAAGAACTGTAAATATGAAATAAAGAGCTAAGCTATTCTGATTATGTCCAACCTGATTTTTTGCAAATACTGTGGAAAATCCTGTCTAGCAATACAGGTGCATTTTAAAGATACAAACAAACATAGAAAGTTTTTGTGATTCCAAGCATAACATACGGTTTTCTGTATCTCCAGTTCAATTCCAATTTTGTTTTGGCATTAAACTTTTGATACTCTTTAAACTCCTGTTCACAGTACTTCAGATATTTGACTTCTCTTTTGAAGTAACCAAGTACGTTGGCCTCCTGTTAACACAGTGACAAACAAGGGTCATTACATGCCCAAAGACACAGATCTCTTGCTGATGATATGAACAGTATTAATATTTTATCTAAGTTGGAAATATGAGTATCTCTATTTATCCCAATAGTTTGCAATATAAGGATGTGACCAACTTGAGACACAAAGAAACCATAAACTACCATACTTCAGTATTACCCTATGCATTTATTTTATCTGGGATTCCATGTTTTAGTTTTTATTAGTCTCTTTAACAGCCTCGTATTTTTCAGTGAATACTTCAGTTACAATGAATGTAATCTAAAGATTAGTTCCTTGGTTAATAATTCTGCACCCTGAACAGTTTAGTTCCAAAACACAGGTAATCTGTGCAGAAGCAATGTGTTTCCTTATATCACTCAGCTCCTACCTTGCTTTGGAGAGGTTATTTTTACTAAAATGAAACTGCTGACTGGATGTTTTGTTGCTACCTACTGCAGCTCTGTGCATGGGAAACCTTTATGGGATGGTTATAAATTATTTAAATGCCTACATAAACTTAAAACTGCAATAGAATGGGAAGAGATTTTGTGATGTAAGAGTAACAGACTAGGTAGCAGGCAAGACTGCTAGACTGAAACAATAGCTTGATCTTTGGCTGGGAGGTGGAGGAAAAGAACAACTGAAAACTGTGTAGAAAAAAAGAAAAATTAAAACAGCTTCCATTGTCCCCATGGCCTTTTGGCACAGATAGTCCTTATTCCAAGAGCATGAATGAGTGGTAATGTTAGTAGCAGTTTTCAAAATGTGCTTTCATTAAACTAGAATACGAAGATATGTAGATTGAATTACCAAATTTAAAGGAAAAAATTAATGCAAATGTGGACAAGAAGGTGTAAAGAAAAAGGAATTCAGTATATCTACATTACTATGCACATTGTTTTAATGCATGAAAGGTGTAATTTTGTGGATGTGGCAAAAAGTGCTGACCTCTTAATTGTGTTTTCATGTAGCCAGGTTGGAGCAGTGGAATTCTGCCAACTATCACTGAAATTTCCTTAAGTTGACTCTTAGCTAAGCTCTGTGCAAAGGCATCTTGGCTACAAGTGATCTTTGGAGAATACAGCTATACTGATCTCAAATTGATTGCCATTATTTGAAGGCATTTTTGTCTAGGCAGACTTGTTTCTGTGTTGGAGTTTTCAGGATAAAGTGTCAACGAGATTTAATAAAAATTCTTACCAACCTCATTACTCAAAGGGTGAGATAGTGTTTGACAGATTTCCAAAATATGCAGTACTCCAAGATTGTCAGAAACAGCTAGAAGATGCTCCTCTGCTGAAAAATATTTGACAAAAAACATATAAACAATCCAAATTCCAACAGTAATGTGACCCTCCACCCAAAGACAAGCTACAGAGGGTTCTTTTTTTTCTGGTCTTTTTAGTTTATTGTTCACTGCAGCAAAAAAGGCAACCTTCTTGCTCCCTTATTTTATTAACAAATGAAGTTCCCTTTAAAGTTTGTCTTTTATCAGACTTTTTTTTTTTTTTAAATTAAATGTTTTCAGTTGCTTTTATGCCACAGTAGTACACTTAGAACTGATGTGTCCATTTTTGTATGTGGAATGTTAAATTTGTGGAAGTATGTACTTCTAGAAGATCATTTGTAGTAAGATTTATGTGCCTTGGAGTCATGGGCCATTTTGCAAACAGGGTAGCACAATAAAGTGCAATCACCATCAACATACCTGAGGCATTGCAGGGGCTGATGAAAGTGATGATTGATTTGGAGATGTTCTGGAAATAAGATGGCTCATGAGTTTTCTTCAGTAAGTCCCAAATATCTATATTTCCATTGTCTCTGCCAATGAAGAAAACTCCTGGTCTTGTTGAGGACCATTGTCCTGCAGTGTATCTTCCTGCAGAGCAGCTTGACTGAAGGATTGGTGCATTCTTAATTTTTTTTGAAAACAAATAAAAGATAGACCCAACAATCAAACAGTATTATCAGTTCACTACTTCAGATCACCTATAATTGGAAAATACTCACAATATAAGTGGTCCCATTACAAAAATTATATAGATGGCAAAATTCCTACCTATAAAAATAATTTATCTGCTGCAGATAAAAAGGATTGTGGGGAAGTAAAAAACCTGGTATCTCACTTCCAGTCTGTTAAGGTAATCTGTCTGTCTGCTGTTAAAACCTGTGGTCTGGAGATTTTGTCAGGTGCAGGATTCCTACATGAGACAAACTGTAAAAACCCCCATGTTTCTTTGTCTTCACATGATGAAAAAACCTTCTCCTAAAATACAAGTTCTTCAGATTTGTTCAGTATGCATTTGCTTTATTCTTTGGTTTCCCTAGCAGCAGAAATGAATAGTTGGGAAGCCACTTTTTTTACAAGGATGGAACTGAAGAAAGTCACTTCACTTTTTCTGTAAAAGGCAAGTTTACCAACCTATAGCTAAAATAGTTTTCTGATGTGAAGAAGACGGAAAGCTTCTTTTATATCTGGTTTGTTTCTAAAATATGAAGCTTTGAGACTTACATATGTTTCTAACAATACAGTCTCTGGGCCTGTTACAGTTCTGTTTTGTACACCTATCACATATGTTACAGCTGTGTTAAAGTAACTTACTGTAACCCCTTCTTTCCAAATGGCAAATTTCTGGCCTCCAATGCTTAGAAAGATGTCTTTAAAAAATGGAGATTTCTGGAGAGTGTTGATAGTTTCAATGTGGAGGTTGTATTTCTGAGAGTGCTTCTGACCTAATGAAGGAAAAAGGCAGTTGCTTGTTACTAGTGCCCTAGTGATCAAGGAATAAGAGTGCAGGACCCAGCAGAGACCTGGAAGATACCAGCTGCATTTTTTTGCTCACAAGGTACAGAAGTTGGAATTGCCACAAATCTGGTTACTTCCATGATTTGTGCCAATAGCTTTGTGCTGTTTTGTCATGCCAACTGAAGTGCTTGCACTTTTGAGGGTGTACTGCTAAATCCAGATGTTGTCAGTGAGATAGACTATTAGAGCTATGAGCAAGAGCCTTAAAAAGACAGAGTACTGACACTAATATTTTGAAATTGGTGATATATTAAGGTTTAGTCAGGTATTGAGAAACTTGAACTTACTAACTGGTTTTGCTGAATGAGTATCAGTTTTCATTTTCCAGTCAGAATAAACAATTTCTCCATCCTGTAATGCCAAAAGAATCAAGCAAGTGCTAATGTTAGAGCTTGGTGGCTTATTTCAAGGTGACTTGTTTTTAAGCTGTGACTTTAATTATAACCATCATTAGATATGATCTGAGCAAATTAAAACCTGAATTTGCAGCCAATGACTGAAAACACATAAAAATTTTGCATCACTATTTTTCAGTTATATATTGCCAAAACAACTTTACTTGCCATGATGTATGTAGGCAGTCCTTCCTGCACAATTAGGTGCTTGGTTTTTATAGTTCATGCTTTGCTCCAGTATCTGGGGAAAAGGTGACTGGAAGCAAAAAGTTATCTAGAAGCCAAATTTTCATTTCCATATGAACTCAGAACTGGGAGAGATTAATGAATTTTAGTTGCATAGGGTAGGTAGTGGGCTATGAATAGCTGGGATTTCCTAAAGTGAAATTAAGTTGGGGGGGGGCAAAGTCTAGTATAAATGTTTTCACTTGACTTGTGGGAAGACACTAAAAAAGATTGTGTGTTCTGGAATAAGGAAGTCCTCTTTGGTTCCTTATAGGTGGTTAAGCTTAACATATTCTGGAAATGTTTTTTAGTTTTTCCCTTGAAATAAAGGGTTCACAGTCTGCCACGTGTTGGAGGTTTGTTATTTTTTAAGCATGTAGCTAAAAGCATTGAAATGGAAGTAAAATGTGACATGTTCAGAAAGTTCTTTTCTTTTCAGACCTGAAGGAAACATGCAAGTGAAAACAGGCAAAACATATATGCAAACTCTGCCATTCAACTGTTCAGTCTTTTGGACACCTTGGATTAGCATTTTAATTGGTAATATATTGCTTTCACTTACTTCATTTCCAACAAAATATTCAGTGGATATATCCTCTAGCAATTCCAGATTTTTGCTTGAAGAGGTACTCATCTCTGTTATTGGCTTCTCTTCGGTGGGTGCTTTTAGTGCGCCCATATATTTTGGCTTCCCTGGGAAACAACAGTTACTTATTTTTGTCATACACTGGAATTTATCAGACTCAGCTATTCCTTCATCTTGTAATGGTAGTCCTTGGATAAGGGGAGTTTCAAGAGGAGATATGAAGACTGCCAAGAAAAGCAGCAGTTCTGTAGGTTTACTGTTTCCTGGTGGAATCTCCCCATTGCTGCAGCTCTGAAATCACTGTTTCCCATATCCAGACAATACTTAGGGCAGCACCATCCTGTTCTTCACCAGTTTTGCACAGCACCAGTGTCTCTGTGGGAACTGCCCTCACATATCACCATTAGCTGCTGCAACCAGGAGCTAACATCTCTGCTCCAGGGGGTGGATTATGTTTCTATAAATAGTTTTCTGTAATGGCTGAAAAGGACATACTGTTTCAGGGACAAAGAGATTGGATGGGGGATTTGCATGGGCTCTTAATTGAAAGTGGATAGAGTCGCTGTGTATATGGAATTGCTCAGTTTGCATTCAGTACATGTGCATCTCTTTGTAGTCAATACATGTAGGTCACACACCGAATACCACCATACTTAAGAAATCCTTTTCCCTGGGTGTGTTTAGCTATCCAGCATTTTGTTGCTCAGCTTTTATTGTGTACATACTGAAATACAAGCTTATTTAAAACATTTTCTTCAGTAAGATGTAATAACAAATATTACCTGATTTTTTGTAGCAATACTGCAGTTCCCTTAAGTTAATTCTGGTGGGACCATACTCAGTGTTGTTATCCCTTTCACGCAGATTTATCTGTTCAGAAAGAAGTGCAATTGCTAAACCATTTTGTCAGATCTTTGAGGTACAAATCTAAATGGCTTTCTGCTGTAGGAACAGATCTTTGCAGTGTAATACTCCACAAACAGTATGTGCTGCCTCACATACAAGCACGGAGAAAGTGCTCTTTGTGTTATCTTTTTCCTGTATGAATTTTGCTTTGTTTCTAGCAAAAAGGCCCAAAAAAACCAGTAGTCATACTTGTTCAAAAACTAAAAGCTGCAGCTATTCTGAGCAGCACAGATCACCATGCCAAAATTATAACTTCTTTTTCTTACCTAACACTGTTTTCAGCCTTGCTTTTTTCCCTAGAAAACTAAACTGCTACGACCATTTTCATGAGACTGAATGTTGGCTTGCTAGTAATTATGGTACTGCTGACCATGACTATGTTCCACCATTTGGGACCCACTGAAATAGACAGCAGAGCACCTAAAAAGCCTGACGGGAATTTATACTCTTTGCACAAATACTTTTGCACCTACTGCAGTTTTTTAGAAGCAGACATGCTGTTTCTCATTAATTAGCTTTTCAAAATACATTTTATTGTAGTTTCAAAGGAAAATTGAACTGTTTAATTTCATAATCAGAAAGAAAATCACAAGGAAGTCACAATTTTCTGGAAAAATTAGAGTTTGGAAACAAAAGAATACATTCCTATGGAGTTCTGGCCACATCTACAGTTTGGCTCGATCCCTGTGTTCTATATTTGTGTACACTACCTTTATGAGAGGTTTCCAGGAGAGATCTAAATTCTGATCAGTATCTGGACCACCAGGGGGCTTACGAGATCTTTTCTTCTCCTTTGCTTTTTCACGTAAAGCTTTTTCAAGTTGTTCGATGTCTGGAATATCCCAAAATAATATTGAGCTGCAAAATAATTGTATAATGTATATTGTATAGTGTTTTGGTTTGAAGTTACTTATAATTTTCCTTACATTATAAAGCTTGGAGGTTTTTAACCTTTCATATTTAGTCTTTATATAACAATAAAGACTAAAAATCAGACAAATGCTAGATAATTAATTGCTTCTCTTGTAAATGATGAAATATATTTCTTTATTCACCATTCCATCAGTTAATTATACCAAAGCAGTTAGATAGTATTCATACAGTTTACTTATGGACAGTTACTGGGTGAACTTACTGGCACTGCCTGGATTAAATTCTTGAAGGCTGATAAAACTTGATAGAATTCTGTAGCAGGTAATCTAGTAATCCAAATCAAAGATCAGTCTCAATTTTTGTGTGTATCAATTTATTTGCTGCCATTCAAGGCAAATGGTCCCACTCACTTGTATCTGTCATCTCACTGGAGTTTCAGCCCTCTGATTGTTCCTTTTGCTCTACTCTGGACATTCACTCACAGGTTGGTTTGAGCCAATGAAACTTTCCTCATTGCTGATATCTCTTTCCCTTTTCTAACAGGAGTTGCTCAGGGACCTGTTCTCCTCAAGTATGACATTACAGTGACTTCCCTGTTCTTAACTTCTGGTAAATACTTCCAATTTGGAACCCTGGTAGGTGAGTAGTTAGAATAATTTGTTCTATGTGTATTACTTGCATTACACTGCAAACTGAGAACTGCTTTCACAATCTTTCTTCTCATTTACTTCTTCAAAGTCCTCTCTGTTATTCAATTATGGAAAATAACTTATCATTATTATAAAATTTTCTCTCTCTGACCCTCCCTTTAATGTAACTAACAAATATATGATTGAGCCCAGCCATGCAGCCTTGAAGCCTTAAGCCTTTTGACATCATGAAAGCTAAACATTTATTTCCACTTTTTGCATTCTGCCCCCTTGCTAGACTTTCACACAGAATAATAATATAACTATCAAGACTATTCAGTCCATGAAAGAGGAGATTCATGCAGAGGAATTTTGCCAGCTAAGTCTCCAAATTTATCTATAGTTTACAGTATTTCTATGGTCTTAGAATCTTTTAACAGCTTCTTGTGCAACACACACAATCAAATGTGTGGGGATGCGGCTTTCCAGCTAATGCATGTGTGATCAAAACTCTTCTGAAGGTGGTATATACAGAATATAAATGTATATATGCAAGGTTTTTCAGTTAATAAACTCTTAATGTCACTGCTGTAAAGGGTTTAACTGGACAAGAATGCAAAGTGCTTGTCTTCTAGCATACAGAATTCCAGCTACTCAGGATATGCTGTTAGGAATCCAGAAATGTGCTAGTTAAATCATGGATTATGCTTCATAAAGTTTTCCAAAGGAAACTGGAAGATGTCTAGGAGAGTATGTATTGTATATACCAATCAGGGGAGCAGGTTACAAGCTGCAGGTACTTTTCCTCTTTGTTTGCTGAAGTACCACCCTTTTGGTCGCCCTGAAAATAATAGGAATAATTATTACAGGGGAAGCAGATGATGAAAGACAAAAATCACACTCTGATATGAAAGTACTTCAACACATAAAACATGCTACTAGAAATTAAGTCACTGTTTCTGCTTGGGTAAGGTTTGAAAATCAGGACTTACTAATTTGCAGTTATAGTGTCGAGCTATTTTAAAAATGTGCTTCCAGTGGACTGATATAGTTTTGCCTGCTACACACCTAAAATTCTAAATTAACTTAGCAGGATAAATACTTACTGGTACCACTGCAAGTCAAGCCCTCCTTAATTTGCCAAGTTTGTAACTTCTTTTATATGGCTTAACCAAAGATCTAGTAATTGAGAAATTTATCTCCAGCAGTTCAGTGTAGTGGGAGTGATGTGTCTTTGCCAAGTTTACACCATGGGTCATCTATCTTAAATTATCACTTGGCTAGACCTCACTGTGGCATCATAGTGGTGCCTTCAAATGTAAATTATTAATAGTTTAGTTTGTGTATGTGAGGTTCTGCAGCTTTTATTCTATTTATCATTTACCAAGTAGTTATTGGTTTATAGCAAATTAGTTTTAATTACTCAGGAAAATAAAGAACAGGTGTCAGGAGTAACAAATGGTTATAGGCTAATCAAGTATAACTTCCTGTACATGAAAAACAAATATATTTTGGCTAAAACTTATCAAATATGTGGTAAAATTTCAGCAACTTTTTTTTTTTTAGGCCAAAATTAGGCCTACTCTAATTTTTGTTCATGAGTTTGTCTACCTGGAATCACAGTGGTAGTCT
Source organism: Lichenostomus cassidix (assembly GCF_008360975.1). Taxonomy (NCBI): domain Eukaryota; kingdom Metazoa; phylum Chordata; class Aves; order Passeriformes; family Meliphagidae; genus Lichenostomus; species Lichenostomus cassidix. The sequence continues at coordinate 13,875,455 of NC_139489.1, read as the reverse complement.
TGCAACCAGGCAAATCTGAATTAGGTTCTGGATATAAGTTTGAAGAATTTTTCATTAATATGTAATTATAAAACTGCTGATTTTTAGGAACTGTGCAATGAAAACTGCTACACTGTGCAAAGGCTGGCACATATTCCATGTTTATATAACAAAAACTATGTCCCAACACATGTTGCTAAATACTGGCAAAGTGACTCTTTTGTCAGTGTTATTTATTAAGCTTGGGTCTCCTGTATCTGTTATGCCAGATGAACACAAAAACAGCTTTCTGAGCCTAAACCTTGACTAAAAAACCCCACCCAAACAACAAAAACCACAACAATGTTCTGCTATCCAATTCCATTCTTCATGCTTTACATCTGGTACCAATTAGTATCCACAACTATTACTGTATAAAATAATGAACAGTGGTACCAGCTGTCTTTTTCTTATACATTTGTGCCTTTTTCTTCACTTTTCTGGCTGTAGTATCTGTGAAGTCTTACAATTTTTTTTCCCCCAAAAATTTATTGCTATATAATTTCCATAAACCTTTTAAAGATTTCAGTTTTGTTCCTCTTGGCCTGCTTTTCCACTGTCATTATTTTGCATTTGACTACATTTTCATTTCGAATTAATTTAGCAACCATTTGGAATACTTTATCAGTAAATTAGCACACAGTAGTCCTGTTGGACACTTCAACTACATGGGTCCTAAGTACCTTGAAGCTTTAAAACCATCACAGAAGAAGCAACTTTTGAGTACACAGACAGCATCTAGAAAAATTAAGGCAACTACAATAACACCATTCTTGGGTATCCAGATATTTGGGTAATTGAAACTATTTCTTGGAATTTTCAGTGACTGGCTAAATTACTTATGGTAGAGATTCAATGCATTTTAGATAGGAAAGGTTCACTATAATTTTGAATTATAATTTTCTGTAAAAAAAAAGGTTTTTTACAGAAATTTCTTCCAATGTGAGCAGATTCATAACAGACTGGGAACACAGCAAAGTTCTAAAGCACAATGAACAGGACAAGAGGCACTGGATTATTAATGTTTACTAAATGCAGTGAGAAATAATAAATACATTATTATGTATTCATTGACTCTTTAGTATTTTCTCTAGAGTTTACACTAGGATTTCTGAGGTCGTAGATTAGAAAAGCAATGAAAAGAAGAAAAGTGAATTTTTAAGCTCACCTCAGAATCACACGGTAGCCAATGTATATCTGTTACTGGCATTTTATGACTATACAGCGTGGAAGAGATTGCACAGTATCTCACTAGAGCTGGCTCTGTTACTTTATTGCTCTCCTGGACTTCTGTAGCTGGTGGCTAGAAATGTTTTAAGAAAAAATATCTTAGTGTATTTCCAAAATAAAGTAGTAGATCAAAGAAAAAAAGATTACTTTGCATTCTATTAATGCTTCTTCAGATATTTCAGATCAGTTTATTGAACTTTCTAAGGCTCTAATACCTTCCATTAGGGAAAAAAAATAATAAGGAAGTCATCAAAACAGGGCTTTGGATAGGAAGCTCTAAAAATAATTCCAACATGCCACCTCAGACACACACATCATTACTGTCTCCTCTGCTTTTAGGTCTTTCTTCTGCTTATCCTCTTTACTGTCCTTCTCTACTGAAATCTTCTTCTCATCTTCCAACTGACCTTTTCTCTGTTCATAAACATCTAGAATACTTTTCAGTATTGCCTTCAGTAACAGCCACTATCTGTATTTAATAGGCTTTGTAAGAGTGGAGGGTATGTTGTTGCTTTGGATGCAGTAAAGGGTTCAGTTGGCATTCTGGGCTGCCAGTGCACACTGCTGGGGAACCTCTGTACACCCAACCAACCATCACCCCCAGAATTACCTCAGTCACCCCTGCTACAGCTGCTATTAGATCATCCTCTGTCAAGTCAGTGGGTTCCTCAGCAACAGGATTTGTTTTTTCAAGCCTTTCTTTATGTTTAGAGATATTCCACAGTACAATCTACAATGAGAAATAAGTATATTACAAATTATTTCACCCTGTGTATTAATATGCATTTTTTTTCAAATCATGGAGATTTGGGGGAAAATAGGAAATCTGTTCCCTGCACTAGACTTTATGAAGTCTTTAAAGTATTTTCTCTTTAGTCTGATGCAATCAGCAGAAGGGTTACACTTGTCTCTAAAAAAAGTCTTTACAACTTGACCTATTTATGAGTACTACAAAGAAGCATCATATAGTAATGTCTCAGCTATGGAATAACCAGACATAGCTTCAGTCTGGGTTAAGAAAGCTTCAAGACTCTGTGACATCTGTCTTTTGTCTCTACGTCTTACTATGAATGTTGAATACATCTCTTCACCCTTATTTTTATACTGGAAGAAAATACAGAAATAAGCTATTTTATTTTAAACAGCAAAAAACCTGTCCATTGACACATCCACCAGCAATGAAATTTGGATCACTTGGACTGAACTCAAAGCAGTAAATGTCTTCAGGAGCAGTCAAGATTAACTAGAGAGAAGAAAAACAAGATAGTTGAGAAATACAGTCACACCATTTGTTTATTCTCATTTTATTTAAATACTTGGCATATTTAAAAGTCTTGATTAAATACCTGGGGGCAGATAGGATCAAAAAAACTCCAGAGAAGTATAACTGACTGATGTAGCAATGATTTATTAGAAAGGTTAACTTGCTCTTCACACACAGGCTGTTCTCTTGCTGACAGTGCTATAATCCCTGATTGAAAGAGAAAATAAATTTTCTCAAAAGAGACAATTCAAGTTTCAACACATTGATAATTATTCTAAATGACTTATTTTTATACCTTCTGAATACAGTGAAAGAAACCAAAGCAGGAAAGAAACTCCAAACAAACCAGCCATGTAGTTTTCTTTTTTTTCAGACCAGCTTTGAGGAGACTGTTTTTGCTACTTAACATTAAGTAATTTAACAATGAGTCATAGAACCTATGCATCAGGATGAAACTCCTCTTTTATTGCTAGTGCTCCTCAGTGGTGTAATACTACCTGAAATGATGTGGCAGGCATGTTGTCCTGGCCACCCATCATGAAAACAAATCTTCGGTAACCCAATTAATTTTCTACACAGGCTGCAGTGTTGGTTAGTAGTATGCTGGGAGCTGGGGCATTTATATAGAACTTAATTGTGCCATTAATTCTGGCTGTGCAGAGCAATAATCCACAGCAGGGAGCAGGAGTTGACATTTAGTGTGTCTTGTGATGCTCCCTGGCACTCAGCAGAGCCACATCCCGTTGTGGCTGTAGCATTCCTCACAAGTATTGGGCTACAAAAGCAGGCATGGGGACAAGCACAGTGGTGTGCAGAGCCATCCAGAGAGTCTGGCACAACAACCCTGCTTAAAATGAGCCTCCTGGGGGGAAATTTCTCTTCCCTATGATCTCCACTTATACATTATATAAAGGACTTTGCATGGCTTGAATGAATTCTACAAAGAACTTGTCTGTCTCATTTTTCATTTTGTCTCAAATTGGCAATTCAGACAGGGATACTAAATCAGTTTTGATTTCTTTTTAAATTTGAAAGCTGATGGTTCTATGAAAGATGCATATTTAAAGCTGTCATATAATACCCATCACTGAAGACTCAAATCAGTACTGTAACTGCATTACCAAAAATGGTTGGATGCCAGTGAATGCAGCTAATGGTTCTGTTCTTGAGATACTGCTCATCTGTATATGAGTGGTATGCTTTAAGATAAACATCTGGTTTGCCATCAGAACTGCTTTCATCTTCTGTTAGGGCCTTCCAGTCATCAAAAAAAACATCCATAATTTCATTTTGCTGCAATGCAATTTCCATTCTGTTGTGTGAAAAGAACAGTTAACACTTCAATAATCCAGATGTGACTACTCAATAGTAGAATAGTATTTCTGTCAAGAGGTAGCTTTTTTCCCCACAAAATGATGATCACATTAGTTAAAAAATCAGGTATTATTTTCTTAGAGATGCATCACTGCAAGGAAACCCTCTTCTGTTTAAACAGAAATAGCTACTGTACCAAGAATTTAACTCTAGTTCTTTGTGGACCAAGTACAGAGCAATTGTCGAATTCTTACACAAAAAATGTCATTAAGTAGGTCTTGTCCCACTTAATGAGACATGGCTAAGGGCTTAGTCATGGGTAGGGGAGCACCTTTGCTCACTGCATAACCATCTGCTTGAGCGGGCAGTGTTAGAAAGATCAGCTTTGCAGTTTGTTTGAAAAGATGTATCACTATCAACTTTAGCAGTTCTGATTTCTATTTAAACAAACATTCATATTTATATATATAGTATAAACTTCATGCTTGTTTTCATAGAAACAAGTATTAAGTCAATATTTGTTAATATTAAAATAATAAAAAAGAAAAAACATATATATCAAAATAAAATTGGTATTTGACCAGACCAGTGATCTATTCAGATAAGAATACTTGCTTGTATTCTGTATTATTTCAGGTAGTCTTTCAGTGTATTGCTGCAGTAATTTTACCTTATATGTACTGATGTAAGAAATTCCTCCAGCGTCTTAGATGACAGACTCTCTGCTTTCGCTTCATTTGACAACTGTCTAGTAAAATACTGCGTGGATGCATTTTTTGGATAGGTCCTACCCAATTGGAATAAATTTGAATGTAAGTATAGAAAACATTTCAAAGACAGAAACCTGTGTAATGTGTAAAATTTAAGCATATAGTTTTTCTAGAAACTTTTTAGAAAAGAGCTAATGAAAAAAGATGCAAACAGAGCATCCAGTTTTGTTGTATTAATCAGTTTGAAACTGAGTAACTCCAGAATTGTAGTTGAGATAAGAAACAGTGCATAGCTTAATAAATAAGCTGATAAATATTTTCTCATACTTACCATTTTGTCTGAGTACTAGTTTCTCTTACTTTTGGAACTATTTGCAACCCCACATCTCTTTCAAGCATTTTAATACTGAAAGTCTCGTCTTCATAGGGTGTGCATTCAGCATAATTGTCTTTGTCATCTGAAGCATTCCTATCAGTAAATGTAATTGGTGCACCAAACTTCCTCCGAATTCGAGAAATCCTGAACTTAATCTGGAAAATATATATTTCCATGGCTAGCAGAAGAGAAAGTTTTTGGCAAGTTCATTCTGTAAAATGGCTGCATTCATATAATTGCAGAATTCGTTGTACTAACGATTTCCATGTTGAGCTTACTCATATTTCTGCATTTTGAAATTCTAAAGTGTTCTTATAAATAAACTACATATGTAATATAAGACGCGCTTTTAATTGTAAAACAAGAAGTTGTAACCTTTTTTGATTACTGCTAGGAGAATAAAAGAATTACATTTTCTAATTCATGCAATATCAAAACTCCATGTTTAATTAAAGGACTGATTTGCAGGAAGATTTATGTAATACTGAATTAGGCTTCCAAAACCTAACTTTTCAGCTCTTCCCTCTTAGTGGAATTCTCAGCTTTGGGTGAGGTATTTCAGCTTCCCTTGCAGTGACTAGGGAGAGAAAGATACTCTGAAGAAGATGCAAAAAAAATTTTGGAGTAGTTTCCTTATGTTGGGAACTAGGAAGGAAGAAGGGATGTGTCTTGACTTCTGCCCACAAAGAGAAGTAGGCACTTGATTTCAGGCAGTAGAGAGGTATTGCTTTGTCTTGGATTCATATCCAGGTACTTTTTCTCAGCACCTCCCACAGGACTGGAAGGGAAAGTAGGCTTAAAATACTTTTGAGTGGACCTTGCCAGCAATGCAGAATACAGAATGCTTGGACTACGAATGTGTTAAATTTAGTGACTGTGAATTAGCTTTAGAACAATCAGACATCTTTTTAAGTGTAAATAAGATGTCCATCTGCTGAGAACTATCAAAATTTAGCCAAACAAGGATTTAGATATTGAGTAAAAACCACTCATGGACAGTTAGATGCTTGGAGATTCCACACACATCACAAGTTAGGTGACAGCTGTGAGTGGATCTAGTTTTTGGACATAGAATTTTCTCAGTATAATCTATAGGTGTAATTAATCAAATATGTCCTTCCATAAAGTCAGCTTGTAATACCTGTAAATACTTTAAAAGTGTTGCATGCCACTGAAATGCCATCCATATACTAGAACTGTTTACTGAGCTTCATGGAAAGAGAGCAACAACTCACACAGCAATCTGGCCATATAGTAAATTGAGCAAAAAGTGGCAGAGGTGCCAATAACTAGAGATGATCAGGACTTTTGAACTTACACCTTAAAAAAGTAGTTATGTCCAATGCAGCATCACATGCCTTATTTGCAAGACTTAAAGAGAACAGAGTTTGAAAAAAAACTTTCTGCAATGTTTTCAACTTCTGTTAAAAGTCTAGCTATTTCTCTAGTTCTCCCTCTTTGTTAGTTTTCTTAAAAGACCTCAAGAAAAGCTAGGATTGCAGCTTCCATTTTTCTGACTTTTTTTTTTTTTTTTAAGGAACTTAAATTTGGGAGGTTTATATTGACTTGATTGACTATCATCTGTTGATTCTGACCTTTGTTTCCCTTTCTATAAGGGATTCTTCTTCAATTTCCTTTTCGCTGCCAAGGGAAATCCAAGGTCTGGGGCCTTCTGGAGTTTCCTGTTTATTTTCTTCTTCTGTTTCTTCAGTTACTGGAGGCTGTGATATCAAACAGTGAGAAATTGTACTTTTTCAAAAATTTGTTACTGAACTGTAAGTATGAACTAGAAACCCAATTTTCAGTCTTCATTCGCACATTCTTTACTTTTGTTTCAATGCAGTGAGTGTGGGTATACTGTGCCCCTGGGTAGGGCTAGGTTAGGTCCCATTCATTTGTGCATTAGAGTTTTCCAATAAATGTTACATATTTAATATTTAACTACTAAAGAGAGACTGTTGTCTTGAAAGCAAATAATTTTACATAAAAAGAATTTATAGTGATTTTTTCCATTAGGCTCTCTGGCCTGGAGCTGCATTTTACTTTTCTTAATTTTTGCTTCTCCTAATTCCCTGATGCTGGATGGAAAACTCATATTGAAAAATTATATAATCTTTCTATAAACATTCTCCTACAGTGCAGTGCACAAGTTCCATTTATCTAGAGCTATTTGGAATTCGAGAACATTTTAATGATTTGACAAATATATTCTTAGACATATATTGATATATTGATATGATATATCATATCTATATATCATATATGGATATTGATATATAGATATGACTAATATATTCTTAGATTATGAAAAGCAAGTATAATACTTTGAAGACACCCAATATATTGTCTTTTATTTTTATGTCTGAGAAATTTGGGTATTGGCAGAGAAAATTAATGCTTATAATAAAAATGCAGCAATGGGGGTTATCCTGGCCTCTACCTCTGAAGTAAAATACAAAAATTTAATCCGACCCCTTGCAGTGTAAAATATATTTTTACGATACACGTATTTTTCCATGATCAGTTTAACCATTAGAGAAACATGGGATGCTTAACATTACAATTCCTGACATCTTTATTTGAGACTAGATTATGAAACATTCATAGATAGAACAATGATATGGTATACTTGGATTTTACCTTTAGAAGGTTTTCTTTGGCTTCCTCAGAGGCGACAATGTAAAAGTTCTGTCCGTACTGGACCAATGGATCAAAAACTACCAAAAGTTCTTCCCCTGGATATTCCTATTTTAATTAAAAAAATTAGTGGAAAACTGAAAACAAATAACACTCAAAACAAATATGAGGTTGTGACTGGAAAAGCTTCCACTAGTGTAAATTTAGTATCTTAGGGTAATTTTGTGTTCTTGACAGAGAATTTCATGTGCTAATTGAAAGGAATAAATGAGATTTATTTTGGAATAAAAATAAGTCTGGGACAAAACTAATGTTTCATACAGACAATTAAACAGAAAAGAAACTATTTTAATGATTCTTAATAAATAGGCCATGAATTAGGGGAAGCCAAATATGTGAAGCTCTGTTAGTTCACTGAATCAAAACTAATAGTATTTATGTTACTTCAGCATATTTTCAATCTAAAGTTAGTAAAAAAAATACACAGCAAGCCATGAGAAACTTTGAGTTGACAATGGTTCATTACCTATTGCACTCAGATGTTACAGCATCAGTGTATTTACACGGAGTCAAACAAGAACAGACCCCTTCCATAAAAGAATGTACATTCTGAGAGCATGAGGTCTTAAAATGAGAATGAAATAAGCTACATACTAGGATAACTTTCTTGAGAGGGAGGAAATCAGAAGTTTTAGCTCTTGTTTTCATATCCTGAATGATGTCCTCTTTTTTAATACATTTGAAACAGTTTTCCTCTGTGACATCTTTATCAGGTCGGCAATTAAAAATTTCTTGGGTCTTTGCAGTCAAAAGCAAAGGAAAAATTTCTGGGTGGCCTATGAAAAAAAGCAAAATCACATGACAACTTCAAAGTCTTGTTTAAACATACACATATACTTTGATAACTCTATGTCTTTACTGTTTCTAGCATAATGCCTTTGAATCTCCCAGCCTTGTTTCTGGTATTTTGGAAGCCATGAAATACAAATTATATTTATTTTATTAATCTTTGAAAATACTCTACCCAACATTTTGCACATAATGAATATGATTTCCCTGGTATGAGGTTGGTTTTTTTTCCCTTCTTGATCAACAGATTATTAAGAATTTCAGTGAAAAATCTTTAATGGACTGGTTTTAATATATTAAGGGCAAAAATGCATCGTTCTGACTTCAGAAAGCCTTCGAATAAATATACTGTGGTCCTTCTCTGTAGGACAGCCAAAGTTTAATCTAGATGAGGCTTCTCCCAAGTAAGGATGTTTTTCTGATTTTGGACTTTCATCTTGCTCACATTGAGTTCAGAGTGCAGTAGAGACTTTTTTTCACTAATCAAATGAGACTAAAGCAAGGTCACTAAGATTAAAGTCAGATTTTTTTTCAGCTTTACTGAAGAATATATAGCTGTTGTTTTCTAGACACATGATCCCTGTTAGATTCATTCATATTAATTCAGAACAAGATATTTCTTATCCTAGTTCTAGCACTGATGTCTTCATTGCTTTTGGTAAGGCTGGATGCAGTTAGGTGACCTGTCAGGTGTGCTTTGCAAACACTCAATCTGATGATAATATACAGTACTTCTTCTTAAGTGTGTGCCAGCTGTAAGCAAGGCAATGTATGTAATGCTGGTCTTGCTCATGTTACATGTTCTGTCTGCAGCTTATGTTGCAGCTGTAAGTGGCTCAGATCACTCTAAACCCAGCTAGTCTAATCCTGCCCCTGAGACTCCTCCTTTGCTATCCTACCCTGCTAGCAGACCCATGCTCTGTCTCAGTAGCCCTAGTAAGAGCATTCCTCATGAAGACCACTTTATTTTTGCCTGAGAAGGGTAGCATATGTTCATCTTTTTGGTGAACTGGGAACTAAAAAACTTAAGGACATATATACTGTGTACTACTCTTCTGTACTGAAATGTGCTGGCTCTTGTGATAGTAGCTGATACTATCATCTTTTTTCAGTCTCTTAGTTTGAGTTACTTAGTATTTCATCTTAATTCCCAGCACCTGTGGGGTTTTTCCTCTTCATGCATGCCTTGAAGAGAAGTTGACATACCTCAAATGATGATTGTGACCAGATGTGTCAGCATGTTTTGAGAACTCATCTCTAATCTAAGCCAACAAGGACTGACAAAATGATAAATCCTCCTTAATCTCTGCATAATCCTATCATATAATACATTATGTTTGATGAATCTGACATTTATCCTTTAAAATCTTTCAGTGCTGCTACTCCACTCCTGCTCTGCAATAGTCATCAGTAAAATTAATGGCATGCATGATGTTTCTGCCACACTATGCCAACTATGGATTACTTAGTCCCCACTAGTTATTTGTAGCACACACTATCTGTTTGTAGCATGCACAGGCCATTACTTCACTTTCATCACAAGCTATAATTAATATTGCATTATTTTCCTTTTCGATATCTTGGAGATTTCCAGGATTTCTGTGTGGATGCTTCCAAAAAATACAGAATCATAGGGGTGTTGATTGGGACAGACTTCAAAGTCATCTGGTCCAAACTCACTGTTGATAACACCAGACCTCAGAAATCCCAGCCAGGAGTAATTGTGGTTTATTCAATAAGCTTTTATGCTATTGGTTTTTAAATGCTGAATCATATATACAGCCTTGTGCACAAATGCTAATGCTAAAAAAAAATAAAATCCTTTTAAAGAGATGTAAGTTTCATTGTCAAATGGAACTATACAAGCACACATTAAAGTTAAGCAAAAATACAATAGACTTCACTATGAGAGGAAACTGAGTAAGACAGATACTCTAAGTGTATTTTCTTCAATGCTGTATTTCTAGAAGCCCAAGTTAAAAACAAAGTCATTATCAGAATTAAAATTACACCTTTCCATTTAAAGACCTAAAATTCTATATTGCAGAATATTTTTTAACAGAATCTATAATATAAGAAGCTGATACTGGAATTCTTACATTATAAACATTTTATTGAATGCCATTTTCCAGTAAAAAGTGTGTGACATCAGATCATAGGCTTCACATTGTTTTTCTACTAGTAAATTGTACCTGTATCATTTGTAATAGTCAGCAGCTCTTAGTGCTACAAGAACTTCACAAAGGACCTGCAAACTCTAAGGTACAAGTAAAGAACACTTGCAGGTCTAAGGAGTGCATGCATGGAGTTTAAATCTTGCACAGCCAGTGTCTGCTTACACCAATGTTATTTTCCTGCTTTCAACAACAGATTCCTAGCAGTAGTTTAGCTGTTAGTGCTCTAACCTAATTTGCCAGTAGGTGGAGGTACAATTCTCTTTTTCTAAGTATCTCCTGGAACATTGAAAATACATTTTTTAAAGTGACACCATAATCACGAGGGATCACTTTTTGTACATTTTCATTAATGCATCTTAGCCATTTCGGTGATGCTAACCAAAGAACAATTTTCACTTCCACCCATGTGCTCACAGGATTATGTAGGAAAACAAGTGATTTATAGTTTCTTTTATTTATATTCTAATATTAATTTTTGTATTCCTTGTTTGCCACACTGTTTTAGCTTTTAACAATAAAAGCTATACTGTTACAAGCAAATTAATAACATAACCCTTTGGACTGTTCCTGTATACCATAGATGAATTTTACATTGACATAAATTTAAATTATATCTGAGAAACAATTGTACACATTGGGTCAGAAGAAAAATCCAACCAGAAATGTGGAAAATAAAAACCCAATTGAAAATAATTTGGTGTCTAAGAAAAAAGAATATATTTAAATTCAGAAAATTGCATACTTTTAGTCCTTAACTATGACCACGCTTAAAACTGAACTTTACTTGCACATAAGCTAAATTGTGACCTTTTCTTCCCCTACAAAACAAGATGCTAATCAATGTCTATTGGTATCTATGATTAAAAACCACAAGTGATATGCTAAAGTCATCTTCTCATGAAATTTATTAATGATTTGACAAAGATCAAAGCTTAATAAATTATAAAAACATTTAATGTTTTTCTTTCAATTGATAAACTATTTCTAAATGCAAAGATTTTGTATCCTATAATTCTGTTGTGATCCTTTTTATTTCCCCTGAGCCCAGCTCCCCTCAACTGAAGACAAAAACCTCTTCTACAAACACATACCTGTTTCCTGCTGCCCTGCCTGCTACCCAGAGAGCCACTGTAATCACTATGATAACTGCATTTCTTCATAATTTCTAATTTTTTTCATTATTAAAAAAGAAAATACTTCCTTTTTGTTCCCTGGCATTAGTAATACTGAAGCTTCAAAATGCTCTGAGTATTCCAGAACTACTACTTTAAAGCTTAGTCATCATAGCACTTACCTATACTGGCCATAGAAAGATCAACTTCATTTTCTTTACCTGAAATATAATGACATGATGTTATCAGTAGTGTTTGGTTACAAAGCTATAACAAGTAATTTTACCTATCTCAGTTATTTATATAAAATAGCATATTCTAATTCATCTCATAGTTTTTCAATGCAATGGGCCAAAATAATTAAGGTAGATCTCATGTGAGACCAGATTGCTGCTTTTTTGATTGCTGCTGTACCTTACAATACCAAGCTGTGCTCCTTTTCCTTTTGAGGGTTCCTTACCTTTGTGTTTACCTTTTTGTTTCTTTGGTGATTTTTTTGTCATGGTGGTGTTGCTGGGTTCTGATATTCAGATTTCTCTAGAGAAAGAAATGTATCATCAATAATTTTAAATAGACAACAGAATGCACCACATATGAGTGAAAATTTGATCCATGACTTTATGTAGCTTGTCATTATAGTAATATTTTCATATGCAGCTAAAGGTGTACTTCATAATTTTAAATCATAAGCTGTATTTTCATATAATGTGTAATAGATGGGAAGACATCTTCTGTCCAGGGTGATTAAAAATGAACACAGATTATCCAAAACATTTAAAGGTTAAATTAGGATGGGAGTTTCCCTTACTGAAAGTTAAGGACCTGAGCTAAAGTGGGAAGAGAGTGGGTGAAAATTCACCAGTTATGAATGTTTGTCCCAGTGCTCATAAGTGCAAATCATTACTCAGCTGCACAAAGCATTTCTATTTCCAGTTTATTTTTCAGTGTAGCTCTGTGGAAGAAAAACTCAGGAAGATGTAAGCATAATTAAATGTAGCGATCACACAGCAGGAGATGATACTGTATAGAAGGCTGCTCCTGTTTGATTTACTCTCCTTCATCCCACTAGCTGGCAATAGGATTAGAACAGCAGTACAGGAAAGGCTCAGTTCCATGGAAAGGAGAAATGCAGTTCAGCCTGCCTGCTGCTCAGGCCGGACAGCACCATCATGTGGGAGGTGCTCATGTAGCAGCCGATGGAACTAAATTGTGATGGCCCCAATTCTCTTAGAAGTATTGAACATTGTTTGATGTTAATAATGAAGAGCTAGAGGCATTCAGATGGGATGAGGACAATGGGGCTCTTACTTTGTGTCCTCCCTCTTGCATGTTCACACTTTTTAAGACTGTAAACTGACTGGGAGAGGAACCATTTTTAAAATGTTGACAGAACACCAATTGTATTTGGACACTATTACAGTTTTAACACTAACGAGTGGAAAGTAGATGCATATAGGACAGAAAGACATGGCACCTTCAATAATGCTGTCATGACAGAACTTTTTCTGATGATCTCTTACAGGAGCTACAGCCCATCTGCCTGGGCATGTGAACAGCACATTTACTGTCAAAAGGCTTCAGGTGAAAAGGTGAGTTTATAAAATAAATGTTCTGTCTTGAGAGTTTCCTTATGAACAGCCTAAAATATTGAGTGCTAAAACAAATACAGGAGTAGAAACACTGTTAAACATAGTTTTGTTTAACAGTCAATGTATTTTCATAGATATAGATATATGCATTTTATATATTTTAATATATTTTCATATATATGTGTAATCTTTCAAAGGAGCCTATACAATATGCTTAGTGTATAGTTTTGAAACACTTATTCCTACCTCACTGAGAATGCATATAAATTCAGATGGTTAAAAGAGACTAATTTTTCCTTATTTAAAAAGGAAAAAAAGTGCAAAGCTGTTTCTTATCTATCTCCTTGTATATTTTACATATAAAAATTGTGACCCATTTTGTAAATGGGTTCTGTGACTATTCTAATTTGAAACCAACCTTTATGCCTCTGTATAAGAGAGCCAGTTCTGCAGGATAGGAGGTGAGGCCAGCTGTTGCAGAAATTAGCTGATGGACAATATGAACCATCTCATACGTATTCCAGTCACAATGTCTTACTTCACCATTTCATAATTATGCACTGCCACAAAGCTAGCTTGGAAATTTTGAGTGAGTTCCTCTGAGTATGCTAAACTTTAAGTCATATGAATAGAGGAAACACTGAGAAGGCTGAGATAAATTACATGCCTATGTTTAGTAAAATAACTCACAAATAAAAACATCCCTTTACATTCAATTGATTTAAAGTATATTTTACCTATAAAAATGGCTAAAGCTCTTGCAAATGGTCTCCCAGTAATCAGTTCCTCCTCCTTCACTGAAAGGATGAGGTATAAAGGTAGATGCAGCACTCCAGAGATAAGGGCAGTGATCTGGTGTTGGTGCCTGGTGCATTTATTTGTGTATGTTAATAGAAAAAGTACCTCTGTTTATGGTTTGCAAATGAACAGAGCAGTCAGTGGGACTGTTTGTGCCTCCCTCCTTGTGGGATCCACAGGACCTCCCAAGTGGAATGCAGACAGAAAAGTACTTATCTTCTTTTATAATATCCCTAATACCATATCACCCCTGCCCATTTGTCATCCTGTGGGCATGTGATTGTCAGTGGGCAGGAAACATGGAAGGCCTGCAGAGAAAGCAAAGGCAGAGCTTCTAGAAACTTCTTTGGAAGCATAACCAGGCCCACAGCCATTTACAAAGCATATATGCAAAGGTGGTTTTTACACAGGAATATGGTAATCTCCAGGTGTTCCCTTCAGGAAACAAACCCAAACTGAGAACTTTAAAGTAGGTACTGAAGAGAAGCCTTTTGCACCTGTCCTCTTCCAAAAATAGAAATAAAGGAACAAAAGTCTCAATGTGTAAGTTAAAAGCCAGTATTTTTAGAAGTTACCTCTTAGTTTGGGGGTTTGCTTTTTTCACTCTCTTAAGTTTTTGTACAAAATACCAAATACTATCAAGAAAGCCATGAAAAAATCAGTCTTTATTAGTGGACTGTCTGAAAATATGACCAAAACAATTAATTTTTTTCATCTATTGTTACTTCCTATTCTCTTGGGGATATTTCTATATTGCATATTTAGAAAGGACTTGCCGAGACACGCAAACGTATTTCCCCTTTCCATTAAGTTTATGAAAATTCATGATTCTATAAATGAGAAGAGGTTGGAAACAAACATAACTTTAAAATTTTAAGAGTGCAAAACCTATATAAAATTACAGCTCTTGAAAATCAATGGTCATAAATATTGCTGTGTGGTTTATTTTTTTAATGTAAGTAATATTTAGAATTCATTAAATATGTTCAGTGTAATTTTTCAGCAGTTTTTCAGTGGAACATAGTGTTATATTATTTAATTGCTAAAACCTGAGTAAATAGTTGACAATTTTGTTTGGCATTTTATAGCCTAGTTTGTTTACAGATGGCTCTAATATTTTAAACATTAGACTCAAGAGAAAAAATAAGATCAGAGTGTTCTCCTAATCCCTTAATGTACCAAAACATTTACAGCTATAAAGAAATCCGTGAAGTTGCTAGGTACTGCAAAAAAGCAAAAGTTAATTAGCTATCAGTTCTACACAAGATGCTGTCTGATTTGAGGACACAGAGTGATCCATTAGTTGCCTAATTGAATGATTTAAGGTCAAGTTTGTGTACATTACTATTTTGGGACTGTAATTTGCTATAATTTGGAATGACAGAAGAAAATTGGATGCATGTCCATTTTACAAAAGCATTACAAGGAAATTATCAAAACCATGTGTTACTTGCTTTTTAAATTGTTGTTATTTCTACCAAGCTAAAAAAATACATTTCTGTTGGTAAACATTTAGGAAATTATTAAAAATACCATCTTGAGATTTACTTTGTCTCTCCAGAAATTCACATGCAATGTTCCCATTAATTAAATTTATTCTATTTTGCTCTACATGAAGAGCAAATAATACAAAATTATTAAAAATTATTAATAATGCTTGTGCATATTTGGATTCAACTTCACTGTAGAAATTGAAGGGAGTAAAGATGAAGTTTTGCAACTGCCAAATCATTTCAGCATATAAATAGTTCTATTTGAATGTACCTAGTTTCACACATACAACTTTTCATTAAATCAGGCTTACTTGAACCTGGTGTTAATTTTGTTATTTGATAGAAACCAGTAGATATAGTTACAGTATCTGGGATAGTAAATACAGTATGTGTAAAAAATTAGGTTAAGAATTATTAAGAAAGTAATAAGAGAACAAAATGGAAAACTCATTAGAATGTTGGCTAATACTGTGTTCTGTTTCTTTCCTTTCTTTCACTCAAAGAGAAATAGATTAAAATTGGAAAATGTATAACATGGATGATTGAAGACATAGAATATGTATTGTACTGGGAATAAACTAGGATTCTTTTTAGCCTGAAAATTATATAAGTCAGTGAAATCACAAGAGACATGGAGAAAGTGACCAGGAGATGCTGATTCACGGTCTTTCATACCACAAGATCGAGCTGGCATCACATGAGATTATGGATGTGAAACAAACAACTGGGAACAAACAACAGGACTGCAGAACTGTTTCACTGCACAGTAAGTGCTCGAATTATGGAATATGCTGCCTGTGGACAGGACAGCTGCAGAAAGCACACTATTTCAAAAAGTTAACAGCGCAAACTGACAGGTGAAAAATTGAGGGCTACTAAAAGTAATGATAAGACACCTGGCTAAAGAAATGAAACTGCAAAGTCAAGAAAAGAAGGGTGCAAAGACTGGAAGTATGCCTTTACTATCACCTTGCCCGGACAGAACTTCTGCTATGAGCCAGTACAGCTGGTTTAGGTTATTAATATTTTGTAGCAATCTCTTTTGTACTTCAAAAGTTACTAAGTATGGCAGAGAAGTTTCAAAACATGATCCTGCCAAGAACCAAACAGTAACATATGTTGCCTTGTGACGACTTTTGAAACAGAAATGCTATATTGTAAAAATTTACACTAGATAAGACTGTTCTAAGCGGAGGTAAGAAAAATAACCGTCTCGTCTTCGAAATGAGAGCGCTGGGTGGCTGGAACGAGATCATGCATGGAGAGCGGGGCTGGGGGTGTGGATCTGGGGGGTTTGCAGCAGCAGCAGGGGGTTCCGGCGGGGCTGGGCAGGGTTTGCAGCCCGGCTCTCCTCCCCAGCCCCTCCAGCCTGCGGCACAGCCCCTAGCAGATTGGAGCCCGGCGCTGCTCGGCCCGCGGGCACTGCCCGCAGCACAGGCGGCTGAGGCGGCTCGGCTCGGCCGCACGGGGCATGGCGGGCTCCGCAACGGCGGCTGTGCCCTGCCGGCGGCTGCCCGGGTGCTCCCGGCTCGGGCATCTTTCACCCGCTCCCGCCAGCGCTGCCGGGTCTCCTTCGTGCCCTTTGTCCCCTACCTGCGCGGCCCCGGCCCGGCGCGTCCCTAGCGGCGCGGTTGTCGTGGCGACGGGGCCAGCCGTGATTGACGGCTCGGACAGGCAATCAGCGCCCTGCTCCTCAGGCCCGCCCCCGCGGGGGCAGCCAGGGACGCAGCAGATAAAACTACCCGTCCCGGCATGCCCTGCGTGGGAGACGCGTGGCCGGCGGGCCTCTGGGGGCGCGGGGCATGATGGGGTTTGTAGGCGACAGCAGTTCCATCTGCGGCCAGGCCACCCACGCACCCCAGCCCCGGCATGGCCGCGGTGTTGTGTGCCGGGCAGGACTGGGGCCGTCTCCAGCTGGGTGCTAGGCGATTCGATGCGGTTTGTTAATATGAAGATTTGTATTCTGTATCTTTTGTATTTTGGATGCATAAAAATAATTTAGTTTGCCTTGCTGCAATGTAAAACACAGGAGCCCCGGAGTATCTTTCTCTCCGTGCAGAGCACTCAGTGCTGGTCCTTGGTGCCGCTCCGAGGTCCATCCAGCCCTTCTAACGGCAAGCAGGAGAGTTCCTTCTGTCTTCCGTTTCAATCTGTAAAGCCAGGAAGTTCCCTTTCTCAAAATGCCTCCTGCGCTCCTTGTTTTGGTCTTGGCCTTATTTCACCTTCTCGTTTTATACCAGTGTTCAGAGTGGTGCTCGCAGCACGAGTTAGGCAGCTGAAGGCTGGACCCATTTATAACCTGAGATTTATCATCTTGTCAGGCAGCAATGCCAAAGGGGTCATTTCGCAGTGCAGTGACCCAAGGCAGGAGTCTGTTCTCTTTGAAGTTCAGTTAATAACTTTGATAGTTTATGTATAAGTGGAATGACTTAAGCGTGTCAGTCATTCCACTCAGTTCACTGTACCACTAGCTACCCTTCATAACTACAGCTCTGTGACTTGAAAGGGATTTTTGTGGTTTTTTTTCGTTTGGCTGGTCGGGGTGTTTTTATGACGGGTGCGACAGAGCTACTTATAACATAAACATTATTTTCCCTGGTGGAGAAGCCTAGGTCATTAAATCTGGAGCCGGCATTGCCATCCTATAGCAGGTGTGTTACAGCGGGGAGAGCCGCCCGTCACGTGCGGCAGGAGGGGGATGTGCAGCACCAGGTGTCAGAGGCCGCGGGTGCCGGTGTGCACGGCACAGCCCCGCAGAGCAGAGCCTAGCACAGCACAGCCCGGCACAGCACGGCACAGCACAGCCCCGCATAGCAGAGCCTAGCACAGCACAGCACTGCACGGCACAGCACAGCACAGCCCTGCATAGCAGAGCCTAGCACAGCACAGCCCTGCACAGCAGAGCCTAGCCCGGCACGGCACTGCACAGCCCCGCACGGCAGAGCCTAGCCCGGCACAGCCCAGCCCCGCACGGCACAGCCCAGCCCAGGGGCCGGGCGGGCTGCCGGAGGCCGCGCTCCCCCGCCCAGCGAAGCGGAGCCGGCAGGGAGCGGGGGGCGGCCGGCGGCTCCCGGTGCGGGCCCCGGGCTGCGGGCTCCGCGCTCCCACGGCCGCCCCGCGGCGGCAGCAGCCCCCGGAGGCCGGGCAGCGGCAGGACCCGGCGCGGGTGGCAGGTACGCGGGAGCTTTTCACAGCGGGGAGCAGGGGGCGGGGTGCGCTCTCGGCCCCCGGCCTTCGGCCTGGGGGTGCCACGGCAAAGGGGAGCCGAGCCGGGGAGGGACAGCGGCTCCGAGCTCCGGCCGGGCCGGGGGTGGGGATGCGGATGCGGGGGGCTCCTCGTCCGTTCCTGTGCCATCCGCCAGGCTGCGGCAGCCCGCGGTGGGCAGGGAGGGCGGCTGAGGGAAGGGCTCGGCCCGCAGTGACGGCCCGGCTGGGATGGCCCCGGCTGCCGAGACCTCGGCCCGGCTTGCGGGGGAGCACGGGGCTGCGCTTGTCTGGAACGGCGTCTCAAGCCCACCGGGAGAACCAGAAGTGGGCTTGGGTTTTTTGTTTGTTTGTTGGGGGTTTTTTGTTTTTTTTCAATCCATCACATATATTGACGGGACTATTGCGGTGTCAGAGTAGGGCTTAATTTTAGAAATGCTGGATCAGCTGTGAGAAAGATGAGCAGAAACCACAGCATACTGTACTGTGTCCTGCAGGATAATGGGAGTCTGATAAAACGGGAGCTGAACTTTTTTAACCCTCTGTATGGGCTTGTTCTTAGTGTTAAACTGCTGACTCAAAACTTTCCTTGCCTTCCCTGACAATAGGGGAAATTGAAGGTCTCGAATCATATCTGAAACAGACTTTTGTTCTGGTGTGTGCAGGAGCTGCTGGAGGAGACTGGATGTGACTGGACGTGTAAAAATCAATCTAGATGATTTTGTGTTTGAGTTGTAAAAAAAACTATTCTTACAGGAATCAAAAATATTCTGTCTAATAAGGCACATCATTAGTCACAGCCTAGGCTGTCTTCTTGGTTCTTAATGTCATCAATCTTTTATCTGAAATAAGTATTCCTGGCTACCTCTTAAATATTTTACAAAGCATTTATAAAATGTTTGGGAATCAGTGAATTTAGTAACAGATCAAAATCTAAACATGCTGAATACTATGCAGAGCAATGTCTCAAACCATGTTTGGAAGATTCTCATCTAATCTTTCCCCCTTATATTCAACTCAAATATGAGCCTCTTCGGCTAATCGTGATTCAATTACCTCTTGATCTTTTTGTCTGGTTCATGATCACTGTTGGTTTGCATTGGGTCTTTTATGGCCAAAGAAATAGACCTAATCCTGGTAAATGACCAGTTAATGCTCTCAGGTAATTTATCTGAATTGCAATCGGTCATGCTCCGTCTTCATTTCCAAGAGAGAACAATGCTAAATACTAACTTATAAGAAAACTGTTGTCTGTCTTGAAAATTCCATTTCTTTCAGGGACTGGACATAGGCTTGTGGGTGTGGAGGAAAATACTAGCTACAAGAGTAGATAATTTTTCCAGAAGAGGGAATGCTCATGAGAGGCTTTTGGTGCTCTTCTTGAGTCAGGATGTCTTGCATATATGCTGTTGTTGTCAAGTGAGAGAGGAAGTTTCCAGGAAGTGCCCCTGTAATTCCAGATGGACAGAAATTCCACTATTAAATGAGTGTCCTGGCAATCTAGCTGCAAGTTTACGAACTTGCCCAAATTTTTCTTGGAGTTCTGCAGAACATGTGCAATAATGTGAGAAAGGTCTGAAATTCCATGTAATGTGCAAGTGCCTTTCACAGAAGATAAATATCTTTGGAGTCCAGGTTGTTAGTGCAGACTGATCTGGTGCTACTATATCGATGCTTGCATGTTTTTCAATTGACAAGGACTGTTTTTCTTTTCAGAAATGGAAAATCCTGACGTGTCTGTGAGCAGCTGCAGTGCTCATGACGATGAAAACCTTTGCAGCTACAAACGACACTCATCAGTATCACAGGAGGGTCTTTTGGAAGACCAGCTTAGAAGGAAGTTAAAATTTTTCTTCATGAACCCATGCGAAAAATTTTGGGCCCGGGGCAGAAAGCCTTGGAAACTTGGGATACAGTTACTCAAAATATTAATGGTTACAGTTCAGGTGAGTACCTATGGAAGCAGGGATTCAGCCTATGGGAAGTCAAATTAATGCAGGTGACATGCTATTCATGGTGTGGTGAAGAGAAAGGGAAAGTATAGATTGCAAAATTGTCTTATTTGCATATACATAGTTTAGATCTCAGGTGGCATAATCTTCTCATTAAACTATGAACTGAAAAAACCAGCTTTCCTAGGAGTACAGATGAAAGGAACCATGTGTAAGGGCTCAACTTGACTTTTCCCTTTTCTTTTTCTCTCCCATTTTACCCACAAAGGATGGCATCCCTACACATCTGTTACCCCAAGATCTGCTTCACTGTTGTGTTTGAGGGAAGGAAAAGTAATTTCTGTTTCAGTATCACAGTGACAAGAACTGAAACTGGTCACCTTTCATGATGTTTGCTTATATCTTGCATATGGTATACAAACTCTTGCATTGAAAAAAAACCTCAGAAATTCTCCTTCCCTCTTCCTCTCACCCAGCCTTGCACCACAGATTTCATAAAACACATTTATCTGCTGCCCAAAACGCAATTGTTTTTCTCAAAATCCTGTGGTTAAGGCCGAAGAAGGTTTTTCATAAAACCTTTCTAATGCCTCAGATGATGATTCTTCAGAGTTGCCCACGTGTGATTTCCCTTTATGGTCGAGTCAGTGTTATGACAATACACATATAGAAAAGGATGTTTTTCATGGTTGCAGGAATGATGGCACAAACTGCAGAAATAAGAGTTCTCCTGCTGTGCATCTGGCAGCATGTTTGTGTCCCTTACTGCATTGTTTTGAAATGTGCTATAATTCTCTGATTGTCATCTCTCCCATTTTGCAACTAAAAGCAAAATTTGATTATGGAAGAATCCAAATAAGAAGGAAATGAATACTGATTTAGTATTTTCAGAGAAAATCTGTCTGTAGTTAATTCAATCTTAGCAGTGTTTGCTGGTGTATTCCTGTGTGCAGAGCATGCTGAGCTTGCCTACAGAGCGTTTCAGCATCTCTGTAACTGAGTTACCCTTATCAAAACCTGCATATCCAGTTTGCATCATGGCCATAAAACTAATCTGTAGACTAATGATTCAGACTTATCTCTGATGAGTTTCTTCACGATACACCTGACACCAGATTTGAAACAATAGTCAAGAGAATTGTGAGCTCCCAGAAACAGTACATCATGTACGTCTAAACCCTTTTCCAGTCTGGAGAATAGCTAACAGAGTTTTGTGCTCACTTTTCATGAATGGTTCCAATATATTTTCTTTTTACCAGCTTAAGGTGTTATCCTATTACAAGTGCAGCTTTGCCCAGTTATTCTCAAAGCACTTTTCACTGAAACTTGATTGAGAGAAGTTTGTTTTCCTGAGTTGTCCTCAATTTGCCTTTTGTGCACTGGAGTAAGGACTTCAAAGGGGGGTCTTGTTAAGTCTCCTCCTGCCTTTTCGGCTGAGGAACAACGATATTCCCCCAGGGCAAGTCAATTGACACCAGGCTGAACTAACAAAGCATGTGTAACAGTATATAGGGAGCTCGAACTTGAGATTGTATCACTTTCTTTGTAAAAATGGCCAAGATGCTGTAAACATGTTAAAGGCACATTCTTGAAACTCAGTGCTTTCCCAAAGTCAAACTTTCTTTTGGCCAGCTGTGAAATGGAGCAGCCTGTATAATTGCCATGTCTACCAGTGTGACAAAAGACTAGCTGTTTGTTTTTAAGACAGGATTCATATGTTGATTCAGAACTCAACTTTGTCTTTGAACAGGAAATATAAATGTCTTTTTCAGCTGGTAGTTTTTGGATTGAGCAATCAAATGGTGGTTGCCTTCAAAGAAGAGAACACTGTTGCATTCAAACATCTCTTCTTAAAAGGATATACGGACAGAATGGATGATACCTACGCTGTATACACACAAACAGATGTCTATGACCAGATATTCTTTGCAATAAACCAGGTAGGGATTGTTGCTGCAATGTATACAGTATATGTGATCTTTGCCTGCGTACCTCTTCTTGAATTGAACTTCTGTGTCAATTGCTTAGGACTAAAGCATCAACTCATTTAGGTTTTCTGTCATTGCTGGAGCATTGTACTGTGGTGACATCCTTAATGCTAATCAGTGTACTAGTTCTACACTAAAAGCAGTCCTTGGATCTGAGGCAGAATTCTTTGCAAGTAACAAATTAGGCTTTGTAGTAAGGATTGTAAAGACAAAAACATAATAAGCAAAAAGGTATTTAGATCCAAATCCTGGACTTAGTGTTTTTGTCAAATACCTTAAAATATTTGAGGACTTAGCTGTTGCGTAGTTTAGGTTTCACAGTTCTTTAGGTGACCTCTTAAATAAAAGAGATGGATTATAACACAGATCCAAACACATCTAGGTTTGCTTTGTTTTGTTTTTTTCCCTCAGAGTCTAACAGTTTTATTGTCATTTAAGTTGGTTTGTTTCTTCTGAACTTTAGTACCTCCAGCTGCCCAACATCTCTGTTGGAAATCATGCTTATGAGAAGAGAGGGGCAGAAGAGACACCTCTGGCTGTTTGTCAGCAGTTCTACAAGCGAGGAATCATCTGTCCTGGAAATGACACCTTTGATATAGACCCAGAGATTGTGACTGGTGATGAACCTAATCTATTTTATCAGTACTTTGGGAGGAGGGACCCCAAGTTTTTGATAAATTATTTGGAAAACTTTACAGCACTGTATAGTCTTCTCACATGATCTGTATTGAACTTACTACCAGCCAAAATTGGTAAGAAAAGTACTGTGTAGGTAACCTCTAGCCCTCATCTCCAGTGTCTAATGCCACAAATAAGTGATGAGCCATTAGTACTGATGACCACCTAATGCAAGTATTTGGGGCTAATTTCAGGAGCCTTCCCTGTGAATTTATGATGAATATCTTGGCTGGTATTCAAGGAAGCCAGTGTATTTGTCAGTTGGCTTCTCAGATGACTCCTCACTCAAGCATGCTATCTTGTCTGGTGTAGCCAACAGCTCATAACAGCCTCGGGAGTGGGACAGGCAGATTACGGTTAAAGAACCTGATAATCCATGAGATATTGTTGTGAGTCCTTATCCATTCCAGACTGCTTGTACATTGAGCCAACGACTTCGTTAGACAACACAACAATGGGAAAGCACAATTTGAATCTCACTCTGGATTTCCCCAGGTGAGGAGGAATGAGCACCTCCTGCATTAGGGTATTGGTGCATTTTCCCCCTGGCAGGCTAATCTGAAGCTCTGTTGCAGGCTGGTTGCAGTGCAGCTCATGTTCAATCTGAAGGCAATCAACCTCCAGACCGTTCGGCACCACGAGCTCCCTGACTGTTACGATTTCACTCTGAGGGTATGTGGAAGCCTGCCATGTGCCTTTCTGTTCAAAACCAGAAACTGACTTGCTGGTTTACTGCACAAAGAAAGCACAGATATTTCCTGAAGAGTTGAGTACCACTGGGTCAGTGGTGCCTGGATTACTCTGTTCTGGTGTAGTGTCCTCTGTAAATAACCAGCATTTGTGACTGTGGGAGGCTGAGCTTTAAGTGCTCCTGATGTGGTCCTGAAGCACTTGCTTGGCTTACAGCCACTTGTGCTCTAATCCATCTGAAGTATAATGAAAGTGAAAATCTCTTCTCTTTGTTGAGATACTTCTGAGGAAAGTTGTTTCCAGATCATAGAGGAAGGAGAATGTAGTTTAAAAGAATTTCACCTAGTAACTAGTTGATCAAGAAATTTGTGGCAAGGTTCATCAGATTTTTCTTTCACGTTGACAGCATTTGTTTGAGGATAAATTTCGGAAAATTACTTTAAGCTTTAAGAATTTTTATAACTTCCCTCCTAGGAGAATTATTCTGGATCATTATGCAGGCTTAATAATACAGCAGGCTATATATGTAATTGTTTAAAGTTATAAGGACATGCATCTTTTTTCATTTGTTTTTGTTTTTAATACAGATCGTGTTTGATAATAAAGCACACAGTGGAAGAATTAAAATAAGTCTAGACAATGACATAGCAATCAGAGAATGTAAAGACTGGCATGTTTCTGGATCAAGTAAGTGACATAAATGTGTTCAAATTTTCATGCTGAAATTTTGTCCACTAGCACAATGTTTGTTAACATTTTTCTTTATTAAAAGATGAGGCATCATTGACAATCAATCTCTAGCATGTGCACTCTAAATCCTGATTTTCTAAGAAAGTGTTGTTCTTCAACCTCTGATCTGAAATCCTGGGAATCCAGCCACACCATTACTTTTTGTAGCAGTTCTCAAAGCTTGCACCATTGATAATGTCAAACCAAAAAATTTCCATGCCTCACCGTATATTGTTCTATCTTTGGCTACTAAATTTATGCTGCTCATTTCTTCAGGCAGGGTTGTGAACTGTTCTAGCACCAGGCAACAGGACACATGATAGTGGTGGAAAGTTGAAACTGATTTACTCTTATTTCAGGACTTAGCACCAGGAAAGATAAGGAAGCATTATTGCTAAGGCTTGCAGGAGTGGAATGGCTAGAAACGCTTCTTATTGTTGTTTAAATGTTGTTTGCTGTGTATTTGGCTATAACTGAGGTGCACAATATGGCTACATTTCTTGTATAGTGACTCACAAGAGTGAGCCACCTTTGTTGGCAGCTATTTGGCCTGGCCAAAACACCATCTTTTTTCATTAGCAAAAATTCTCTCCTTGATAGTTAGAAACTTCCCCGGACTTTAGATTCCTCTGTGCAATAGGATGAACCAGGTCCTTTTCCCTACTTTTCCCCATTCCCCGTTGCTTTGCCTATGCTTGGAAACGAAGAGCTGGTAGTGCAAAAGGAGCTCTGTTGTTTGTGTAAAGATCAGAGTGCAGTTAATGATGGGGATTGAAGGAGCTCATCCCGCAGCGCAGCGCGGGGCTCTGGGCTGCCGCCTGCCGTGCCAGCTGTGCCCAGCAGGCGGCGCTGCCCCAATGCCCGCGTTGGGTGACCAAGTTTGCCTCCAGCGCTACCCAAAAACATCTCCCGCAGTGCTCTCTGGTGCTCTGCAGCCCAGGGAAAGGCAGGAAGGTAATGACCGCAGCTGGACAATAACGGCTTGCTGCTGTTCTGCACTATACGGCAAAACCATCTTCAATGGCAGCAGTATAACAAGGAAGTACTGGGTGGGCTTTTTCTGAGAAGTGCAGTTTGTGAAGTCAACTAGAACTTCAGTAGCCCATTTTGTAGAATTGGTCCATGTTCTTGCAAGTTTGATTTTTTTTTTCTCAAACCACCATTCTTTTAGCATTAAGAATCTAATCTTTATTCTGTGACACTTATTTTCAGCTGTATGGTAGGGATAAAAATCAAGAAACAAACAAACAGATTTGGTGCAATGTTCAACATTAGATTGTGAATTTCAGTAACATAAGAGATGGAGAACTCATGTCTTACTCAATGTTGATCTTGGCTAGCTGAACAGCAGTGTAAGTTATCTGCACTTCTCTGGGACAGAAAAACTATCTCATTGTGAAATACTGGTCTGAAAGAGAAGATACTTGTTATAAAGTTGCTAGGATTTAAAAAAAAAAAAAAATCGAGACGTTCTATCACTCCAAAGGCCATTCCAGTCCCAGTAAAATGATTAATTCTCACCTCTGATTCTGCAGGGTTGTAAGAAGCACTCACACTCTGGTTGTAAGAAGCACTCATACTCTGGTATATTTTTGATGTGGTATCAACACTCCTAAATTTGTTGAAGTGGTATCTGTAGTGCAGATGCACTTATGTCTCTTGTGAAAATATGTCAGATAAACTTTAGTCAGAAAAATGCTAAGATTTTTCTTAATTCAGTTGTATAAATATAGTCAACACCAAAACTTGATTTTTACTTCAGTACTCAAGATGGCCAACAAGATTAAATTCACTATAAACATGCACATTTTTGTTCTTGCAGTACAGAAGAACACTCATTATATGATGATCTTCGATGCTTTTGTCATATTGACTTGTCTGGCTTCATTGATCCTTTGCACACGATCAGTGATTAAAGGAATTTGGCTCCAAAGGGTGGGTATAACTCCTTCTTTGTAAAGTCTTGTCTTGTGTAAGCCAAATTAACTGTTTTCTTTCGTCCTTTCCCCTAGGAATTTGTAAGGTTTTTTCTATATTATTATAAGAAAGAAGTATCTTTCAGTGATCAAATGGAATTTGTCAATGGATGGTACATCCTGATTATGGTTAGTGATGTCCTAACTATTGTTGGATCAACTCTAAAGATGGAGATACAAGCTAAGGTAAGCTTTTCACACTATCAGGTGGAAGCAAAACTGTTTCTGTCCCAACTAGGTTTAAATCTCTCAGAGGACTTTAGGCTGGCTGTACTTGCTTCTGAGTGGAATGAAATTTTAAAACTCTATCTTCTCCTCCAGAATTGTTACTGATGCATGTTGTTTCTAATAGCAAGATTTAAAAACTCCAAATATCACTATATATTATAGTTCTAAATTACCTTTGCTCCGTGTGGCTCTGAGGAATAAAATGAACTTCATCTCTGAAAGTGTGACTGTTCACTTCCTCTCTTCCTCACTTATGTTAGCTCATGTAATGGATTTTTTAAAATTTAACATGTAACTTTTGGAACTCTGTTTACAAATGTTTAATTAACACAGAGTCTCTCTCCTTAAACATCACTTTGCTGCTTTCCCAGCTTCTGTTTTCCAGCATGTATGTAACAGTCAGCCACAGCAGGTTCTGGGCTTTCAGTTTCTGAAATAAACTTGATATGGACAAAACCCAAAACTTGTAAAACATTATGTGCAGACAGAATTAAGGAAGAAAAAATATTTTAATATGCTATCCTGAAGCACTCTGGTGTTGAGATAATATCGTTCTTCACAAAATCTGTAGCAGACTTTGAAGTGTGACATTGCAACACAGGGGACTTTGGACAGTGGTGAGGAAAGGATGGGTCTGAAATCCATCTGCTGACAGCTTCACTATCACAAACACCCTGTACAAATTGCTCTATCTTACCACAAGACCTATAAACTCGCTAAGAGTAGAAAGAAGCTGTGAGGAAGTTGGCTAAGATAAGAGATAGCTCCCTCCTGCTTTGGGAGAAGCAAAGAAGAGAACAAGAGTGGAATAAGATCTTGCATTTGGTGTTCCTGTATCTTATATTATAAATACATCTATTGATATATGTTTCTTTTCTAAAAGAGTATTTTACTAGAAGTCCTCTCTACAGGTACTTTAGCTTCATTTTGCAAGCCTTGTGGACCATAATAAGATCTTGTTCCATGTTACTGTATGAAAGTGGTTGAATAACAAGTTCACATTAAAGTAGCCTAAATTTGTTTCTTGTCAAGCTCTAAATGAATTGTGCTGATAGAAGAGATTAGCCAATATCCATTGCCAATATTTATTGTTTATATTTTATTCTTAGGAGAATAGAAACAGAAAAAAATGAAAACTTCGTATTCAAGTAAGCTGTCACGATCCATGTCAGAGTAGAGGTGCAGCTCAGGAGCAGAATATATGCTAACTTGGATGAAAACAGGCCAGTATGTAAAGGTGGAAAAACCAGCAAAGTGCCAATAAATACAAGTTTGGTGGTTAGAATTAATTAGAAGTTAGTTAGTCTTCTCCTTGATAGCTTTCTATACCTCATAGTTCCCAACTAGCTAAGAAGATCCTGCTGAGTATTTATCTGAGCATTGCTGACAAGTCATGCTAATTTTTACAAGCAGCTTTTCCTACATACTGGAAGAACCTTCTTTGCTCTGTGTCATGTCTACATTGTCCATTGGGATGCAGTGGGGAGATTCCTAGGATGCTCTGAGGAGTCTGTCAATGCAGATTCCAGAAGCAGTTGCTGCAAGCCTGGAAACAGCACAAAAATGTTTGCAGTGCCACTGCAGATCTTGGTGAGCAGGGTACAGAGGAGGTGTCTCTGCTTCTGCAGTGCATCTGCACTCTTGGCCTTGCAAATAAACCTCATCTTGTCAGAATCTGTTTTACAAACAGCTGTGGGTAAAGGCATGTGTAATGAGTTGCACTTAAAAGTGTCCCTGCTCCTTGGTGAGACTGCTCTCTGATGTATATTGCCTCAAACTAATTTCTAACTGGGAGAGTTTGCCAAAGGAAAAAGGTTTGTTAACAAATCTTTGTAGTAATGGGAATCAAAATTTATAACCTGTCACTTGTTACAATATTTTTTTCCTTTCTTACTTTTTCTTTGTTTCTTCTCTTGCTTTTTTTTAGAGTCTGACAAGTTATGATGTCTGTAGCATACTCCTAGGAATATCCACTATGCTTGTGTGGCTTGGAGTCATTCGCTACCTAGGTTTCTTTCAGAAGTATAATGTAAGGATCTCCTGGGATCTTCATACTGTTGGTATTTATTCTGTTTGTTGCTATAAGAGGACTGGAAGAAGAATCTGGTTGAATTCTAATTGTTTGCATTGCTTTGTGCAGCTTCTCATCCTAACACTGCGAGCAGCATTACCCAACGTAATGAGGTTCTGCTGCTGCGCTGCTATGATCTACCTGGGCTATTGCTTCTGTGGATGGATTGTACTGGGACCATACCATGTGAAGGTAATGTACTGACCATGAAAAAAGACAACTTGAATAACAGAATGAGAGATTACTGTTGTTTTTTTCTAGTTCTCCATGTCAAGTCTTCCCTTAATATAAAAATAGTGCATCTTCAACATGACGCTGCTCTGTTTGAGGAGTCTGACTTCCATGACTCAATCAGACTTTCCTCAAGTTATGAAAGCTCCGAGTCAGAAGTGGAAGCTGCTGTGACTCCCAATCACATGCTGATATTTTAAGAAATAATTTCCATTTTGCAGAACACTGGTATCAGACTAAAACTTTGGAGACATTATGCTTATCTCTTTTAAAAGAGAAATTTGCTCATCTGAATTGAATATGTATAGGAGGTGACCAACTTTGCTTGTACCGCAGATGTTTTACTGTTTGCACCTTGTCATCCCTTGGGTGTAGGAAGAGATCTGAGGCAGCCAGTCATCAGCTGTATATCTTCATGTTATGTACAGTCTTTGTGTCCAAATAAAGCAGTGACACATGTCCTTGTCTTCTTCCCTCCTCTATAGTTTCGCAGTCTGAACATGGTTTCTGAATGCCTTTTTTCATTGATCAATGGAGATGACATGTTTGCCACCTTTGCACAAATGCAGCAGAAGAGTTACTTGGTTTGGTTATTCAGTAGGATCTACCTCTACTCCTTCATCAGTCTGTTCATCTATATGGTGCTGAGTCTCTTCATTGCACTCATTACAGATACATATGAAACAGTCAAGGTAAGCACAGACTGTTCATTTGGAAAAACAGTGCAAGATTGGTGCTGTCAAAACTCTCATCTCCCTCAATACTTTAACTTGCAGTGCATGCCAATATAAAGAATAAATATAGTGACTACTTTTGAAGGTGCAAAGTGATGACAGGAGGGTTTTTAATCCCTCTCTACTTTGTTTTTCTGAAAAAGTCTGTCTGTTTTTCTGCTCCAATGGAAGCTAAGTGTCTACTAAAAAGCAGTATTTTCACATTAGGTTCTGTGAATCTTCTAATTTTAGACTTGAACGGTGTCTGAATAGTGCTCTGGGGAGAATCTGGGTTATTGTAGATTAAAGGTTTAACTAAGTATCAATCTTTAGCACTACCAGCAAGATGGCTTTCCAGAGACAGAACTTCAGAGATTTATATCACAGTGCAAAGACTCACCAAACTCTGGCAGGTACAGGCTAGAGGAGGAAAGTTCTGCATCTCTCTTCTGTTGTTGTAATGGTATGTATCTATATTAAAATTATCTATTATGGTATATGCAAAAGCAACACACTATAAAATGTCCCTGGTACAATGTTTGTGAAAAGTACTTAAATTTTAGGGGAAGTTGGAGGGGGTGGGGAACCACACACGAAAATCCCAAGCTATTTCTAATGAACAGAGCACTTCAGCAAAATGTCTGCAGCCAACAAATTTCTTAGAAGATGCAAGGAAACTTCTAAATTAAGAATCATTTAACTTGTGAAAAATTATACAGAAAGTTAGATAATATATGCAGCAACTTGGGAACCCCATCTGTGTAATGTGTAGGCATTAACATTTCCTGCACTCACTGCAACAGGCAGGACTTAGAGAACTCCTTCAGTGTGTTCTTATCCACTTTTTAATGACACCTTGTGCAGGTAACAGACCTGAAACTTGGGGAGAAAATCAGCTTGTCAAGGTTTTAAGACAGCATGCAGTTTGAGATACTATCACAGCACTTGGAAAACATTGCCTAACTTCCATTATGGAGAGAAAATGCTCCAGTTATTTGAAGATGTGTTTCTTCAGGAATACTGATTGCAGGATACATGGTTTATATTTAACCTGGCTGGCAGCAACCTCGAATCTTCCTTGCTGAAGGGCCTTTTGGTGGGGGAGCTGAAAATTATTTGCTGCTTGGTTAAAATGATCAAAGGCATTTGCAACTCCTTGGTATTGGGCCTTTCTGGTGGACTGTATTGTTATGTGCCTGATAGAATATATCTATGAGAGGGAGGAGATGGGGACATATTTTGGAGCAGGGAGATGACAGAGCCTGCCCTGAGCCAGCCCCTGTTTTGACCAAGTGTCTTACTGGAGATAAAAGTGTGGGATGAAGCAGAGCAGGGCATCTTGCTCCTGGGTAAAGGGCATGGTCATGTTAATATTTCCTTTTCTGCACACACCTCTCAGTTTAACCAGACAAGAAAACCAGCATAAGGCAGAACAGGGTAGGGATGTAATAATTTTCCCACTGTCTGTGCAGTGGGGATCAGGCACCTAGAAGAGCAGTCTCATGTTCAAAATGTTTTCTGGTGGTTCATAGCAGTTTCTTATCAATAAATGTGAAACTAGTAATAGTGCAGTTGCATTTTGTACAGTAAAACTATTATTTTGATGCATGTACCTGACAACTTCCTCCTCCTCTCTTGCACAGGTTGTGGTGAACGTATTTAATGGATTGTGGGAGTTTATCATGGAGGCTTTGAAGCAGCACACATTGCAAGAACTGGACAATGGAACTGGTGGAAAACTTTATCTCTAAAGACTTAATTTGCTTTTCTCAAAAAACAGTGTAAGCCTGTGGCAGAAGTTTGTGCTAAAGTTACAGACTTTTTGATTAGATACTCACTGCTAGTTCAGGGGGTTTGGGAATTGGTTTTTATTAGTTTTATTCTATTTGTTTCCTCTGTTAAATTGTGCTAGAATGCAAAGGGCATAAAAACCTGTCTGTGTTCAGAGACTTGGCTAGATTATAACAGTAGAATATAAATGTAGTAACTTTCAACTATAAGTAGAACTAATGGTGGACAACTTCAGCTTTGAACACCAACCTAGCCCTCAGTACTGCAGGCATTATCTGTCTAAGGCTGACCTGTTACTGAAAGAATGCTCACTCTAGAGCCCTCAGCATTTTTTGTCCATTTGCACTCACAGTAAAAATAAATACTATGAAATTTGGAGTAATTTGTTTTTGGAGTCATTACAGTGACTTGATACACAGGCCATTCAAATATATCTGAAAGCATAAAATAAATATTTCTTTAAACAGAAGTACCACTGGATGTAAGTGGCAGTCTATTCTCAGAGAGCCTGGGATATGCCAGGCTGAACTGAAATTCGAGGGATGAGTTGAAGGGAGAAATGTTCTCATGTATTGAGCACTGGGCAGGATCAGTTACAGTGTTCAGCTTATGTTTTTAAAGGAAAAATCAGACAAAAGCACTTTCAAAATATCTATTTTTTTTAAACTTGAAATCTTCCTCTGGTATACAAGTCTGGAAACCTGAAGTCTAAACTAAGTTAAATACACAGGAGATATGTCTCTGAGACTCATATCTCTCCACACCTTAGAAACTGAATGCTTCCTACCAACCTAATAACCTGCTACTGTCAGTGGCTGGCTGAAACATTAGCTTTTACAAAAGATCAGTTTTGACAATTTAGTTTATATACTTTGTTGATTGTGATGCCATTTAATGGATGCCTTATCTTCTATAGACTATTCACTCCAGGAGCAGAATAAAAAACCAAAGGGAAGCATATTTTAGGGAACTTGCATTTGTGAGCAACATTGCTGTAGCTGTGTGTGACAATGTATAATGCTGCAGAGGACACTAAACATGTTCTGTCTGAATGCTTACACATTGTAAATGTGCTACAATAAATACTTCCAGCTGCAGTAAGTATTGGGTGTGTCAGTATTCATCTGTAGAGTAAATACATTGCCAGGTTAATGTAGGAGCTTTGGTTTTGAATAGTACTGTGTAATTTCTGGCATGAAACAGTGTGGTGTGAACTTGGATTTCTTGTAGTTGTGATAGTTCCTGTGGACCCTGGTGAGCATCTGTTTCCAGCCAATGTTTAACAGCATTTCAGAATTTGCCATAGAAACAAATATTCAAGTATTTCACCTTACACTAAAAACACTCCTTGAATTCAGCAAAAGCAAACCAAATGCAAGGAGTAGGCAGAACAGATTATTCACAGTACCTGAAAGTTTTGTGTACTAAGATCCTTGTCCTTCAATACTCACCTAAGATTGAAGACTTTTGAAGCTTTTCAAGAAGATGCAAGGCAGTCTTGCCTCCAAAAGCAATTATTAAGTGGCCATGTTTTCTCTTGGCACAATGAATTCCTTATGGATCTTTGACAACACACAAGATATAATGGGCACATTATTATTGTATAAAGTAGTTTATGCAAGGAATTCTGACAAGGGTGGCAAGCACTTTAAGATCAATGAAATGCTTTTTCATACAGAGTTAAGAGAAACCTAAGATTGATAATTCACTTAAAATACAGGTACATTTTGTAAACAGCTATGGAATACTTTGGTTGCCAATACAGTTATAAGGCAAGAAGTGGTCTGATTAATTTAGAAACGGGGCAAACATATGCTTCATCACTGTCAACTTATTAAATTAGCAGCAAGTTTCAACAAACTTGACAGAGCTCTAAGGTATCAAATTCTTACAGGGTTTTACAATAGCAGAGGGAAAGCATGTTAATAGAAGCCTGCAGTATGAACATACAGCATGGAAAGCTACAATGAGTGACCACAATGCAGGAAAAGACAGTGTATAGAATTCTTTCTATCCCTAGTACAAGTGGAGAAGACTTCCACTGAAACTGGCTTCTATCACCTGGAGTGAAGCATGTTTTGTAGTGTACCCTGGTAGAGTCTAAGTGATGACCTGTGCTTGTGCTACAGCTAAAAAGTCAATCAACTGAGATGCAGAAATTAATTGGAAAATCATGCTCTGTTACTTCTGCTGGACTACACAACTTTTAATTTAGCATTGCTGGCAGTTGTGTGGGTTTGGGGCGGAAAGAGTTGATGAAATACAAGTTGCTTTCAGACAGTAATAGGCAGGGGCAGACTGTAAAGTCAGAGGGAAGGGCTGTCTAAAAGAAGGAGAAGGATGTTTAAAGCAAAGGACAGGATGGGGTGACGGGAAAAGAAGGGACAATTGCCTAAAAATTTAGCAGGGCAGCAATTGTGTATTTCTGGCTACAGATGCAGGTCTTTACACTGGGAAAGAAGAACAATACCTTCAAAGGTTACTGGCTGACAACTGCTCAAAATATCCAGCTCTGACTGGGAAAATAAATGCTGTTTGTATTAGATATCTGGTACTTACATTCTGGGGTTTTTGGAGAAAATAACCAGACACTCAAACACACATTGTTCACCTTGGTGCTACTGCTGGCAGTCTAAGTGCTTGTTTGTCCAGGTTTCTGACCTGCTTGATCCTTGGTGTTTAAGATCTTCATCTGCCTGAGTATTTTGCTCACCTGAGAAGAAGCCAGTCCATGCTGTGTTTTCTAGCCTGCTGGCTGCATTTGAGATGAAGTACAGCTCTGCCAGATCTGTGGCTGCTGCTGTTGTGTGTGTGGTGAGGTTTTTTTATCTTATCAACATA
Source organism: Lichenostomus cassidix (assembly GCF_008360975.1). NCBI lineage: Eukaryota > Metazoa > Chordata > Aves > Passeriformes > Meliphagidae > Lichenostomus > Lichenostomus cassidix. Next base: position 13,840,796 of record NC_139489.1, on the reverse strand, counting down.
TGATGTGCTGTTCATGGCCTTGCAGAGCCAAGAAGTGTGACAATAATCTTATTCTAAAACAACCCTTGTGACTTCAGAGTATCAGTGATCTCAGCATTAGCAATGCTGGTAGCACATGTAAAGCTGCATCCTGGAGACATTGGTATCTTTATGCTGATACAATCAAGCAGGCACAGATAGGACTGTAAAATGCAGGTGGGGAGAGCAAGGAAGCAGATAAAGCATCCAATAAACTCATGCTTAAATATGCCATCCTAAGGAAAACAGGGCTTTCAACCAAGAAACTTGGAGGAGTAAGAGATTTTCTTTGTTCTGATTCTAACTGAATCACCTGAAAATACCAATAGTCAGTATTTCCTCATGAAAATGTTGCAGAGTGCTGAACTGGATAACAGCTGTTCTCATACCAAGGCTTATTTCAATACCAATGTTTTGCATATACAGTTAGGGAGAACTTCTTGTTTTCAGCAGAGCTCGGATCTCTTAGCACAATGAAGTTACACTGAGAGGAAGAGAGGTGGGGGCCCTACGTGTTTCTAAGTACCAGTTTCCGTGTTGGATTGAAGCACATCCTCAAGAGAACGTAAACAGCGTGCATGCAAAAGAGTAAGAACAAATTCATATATGTGCATACCTATCTGGTATTAAAACTTGTAAAGGTATAGTTTATCTGGTAGATAGCGGGGACAGGAAGGGAGACAAGAGGAAGGATGACACACAGATGCTACTGTAAAAAACCAAGCCGGTGGCTGCATCTACTGGGAGCATCTTCCTGCCTGAGGCAGAAGCTAATTGCAGAACAAGCCTTAAGAAAACTTTCATGCATGAGCTGACACAATGCTCTTGCAGCTAATGCTGAGTAACTGCATATGGATGTTTGTCTGGGCTTTTGTTCCTTCTTCTCCCTTAAACAATGTGACCATAACCAAATACGGCATCATCTGATAACATTTTGTAAGAATCCTACACTGCCCATCCCCACTGTGTGGGCAGGTAGAGAGCTCAGTTACTGCAATGATGGCTCTTATGAGTCTAGATTCTGTTTTGAACACCCTAGTTTGGAGTAACAATGGTGATGAGCGCCTTTGATTCTCATTAGCTTTAAAGGGAGATGAGAGGAATCAGTGGGTCACAGGATCAGACTCTAAAATGAAAGGGAGATTTGAAGGAGTCATCTACAAAATTTCAGACTGATGCTGAGTTGGAGGGGACCCACAATGATCTTCCACTCCAACTCTCAGCCCCGCACAGGACATCCCCAAATGTCACACCAGCCCCGTTCGGGACATCCCCAAGAGTCACACCATGTGCCTGAGAGCATCGAGCCTTACCCTCGCAGCCAGAGCCCGCGCAGGGGTAGGAGCAGGGGAGCGGGCAGGGAGCGGGCGGAGCAGGGGCAGGGGAAGCCGGGCTGCGGTCAGGGAGCCGGGCGGGCAGGGGAGCAGGGGCAGGGGAGCAGGCAGGGAGCGGGCGGAGCAGGGGCAGGGGAGCGGGCTGCGGGCAGGGGAAGCCGGGCTGCGGTCAGGGGAAGCCGGGCGGGCAGGGGAGCAGGGGCAGGGGAGCAGGCAGGGAGCGGGCGGAGCAGGGGCAGGGGAGCGGGCTGCGGGCAGTGGAAGCCGGGCTGCGGTCAGGGAGCCGGGCGGGCAGGGCACGTGGGCGGCGGGCGCCCTCCTCCGCCGGGCCCATAAAGGCGGCGCGGCCGGCGGGGCAGCGTGCGGGGCTTGGGCCGCTCCGCCGGACTCTTGCCCCGCCCGGGCAGCGGCCGAGCCCCGCGGCCCATGGAGATCCCCCTCAAGTGCCTGCCCGGCGGGCGGGCTGCGGCCAGCAGGTGAGCGGAGCTGCCGGGCCGGGGTGGGCGCCGTGCCGAGCCCTTGGGTCAGCCCGCCCGGCGCGCAGGGGTCAGGGCGCTCCCTGGCCGGGGCTGTCCCCTCCCGCCGGCCGGGGCCGCGACAGCTCCGGGCACGGGCAGGGCGGGGAGCCGCTCGGCGGCGGGCACAGGCGGGCAGCGGGCGGAGGTGTCGCGGCACACTCGTGTTTCGGGCGCTGCACAAGGTGGGTCCTGCGCTCCCCGGGAGGCTCAGCGGCGCTCGGAGCGCTCCCCGTGTGCCCCGGTGCGGCCGCTCCTCCCGCGGAGCCGAGCGGGGCTGGCGGCAGCAGCTCTGCCTGCACGGGAGGGCTTTTCCCTCCGTTTTTGGGAAACGCGAGGCGATGCCGTCCTGTAGCAGAGTGCTGATCTTAGGAGAATTCGTGAAGGTGAAGGTGGGGTTGCTTAGGCTGATAGGTAGAACTCAACTCAAGGAGTTTTTCTGTTCCGGTTTTTTTTCTCCTTTACCCCTTAACACCCCGTCAATCTCGTTAGCGCCGTTTCAAGATACAGAGCACAAGCAGATCAATGTTGTTGATAAGTGGTTCTGGTGGACACTGTTAGTGTTGCTACACAAGTGAGTTACTCATTAAAAAAAGTGACTATGCTCCCTTACTGAGCACATTTTAGCCACTTGATTCAATGGTGCTTTTTCTGCTGGGTGAACAGCTAAATATTACAAGTGTATTTCATAAGTAAGTAGCTGTAAATTGTAGTCCTTACTGTTGAAACCTCTTTATTGAGTGGAATGTTGAGCTTAAAATGCCTCCCTACAAAACAGCCGGACAGCAGACTGTCCTACCAGCTACAGCATTGAAGTGTTGGTTATATTATAGTAATGCAGTTGATAGAATTGAGTTGGTAACAGTTATAATATATGAGACTCGTGACACCTGATAGGCACCTAAGCATGCATAGTACAGTTGGCCTTCATCATCAAAAATTTGCTTGTGTCAGTGCTTCACAAAACACACTATGGAAACCTGTTAAGTGGTGTTAATTACACCAGTGTGTCTGAATTGAACTGTTTCATTGCTCTGTCTTGAGCTGGGTGCTTTGTTTCGATTAGTTTTAGATTATTAGGCTAGTAACCATTTGGCAGAACCACCTGGTTTGTTTAAAATATGCTAAGTCACTGTTAATCAGTTGTTTTTTTAAACTTCTTTAATGCTTTGGTTAAAGGTTCTAGTTCTGCAGATTTAATGCAGTCTATCTGGATGTATTTTTGACTCTATTCTAGAAGTGAATTAATTGAAAAACAGTTGATGTATTTCACCTGTTGCCCTGTTAGCTGTTTCACCTGTTTAAGAAATTGATTACTTCTTAAATACTACACCAGAGAATGCCTGTTTTTTATTGGAAGACAAAGTCCAACACTGATATAGGCTTGAATCTTGGATCTTAAGCAGAAAAAACATGTTGCTTTCCTTGGCAGAATTTCCTGCTAGTAATTTCTACAGTTAATTAATAAAGGGAGCTAAAGACATAATTGAAAATAATCCCTAGCCACAGGTGAGGGTTGTGTAAAAGTGAAGGTGCTGTAATTAGTCAACATCAAGTTTTTGGAATAGCTGTAAGGTCTTGACAAGCAACTTTGGAATAAACTATTATGCCTTTCCTGGTATGTATTTGAATATAAAAAAATAATGTTTGTTATGAAGTTTGCTGTTTGATTTTGTTTTGGGATGGTTTAGGGTTTTTTTGTTTGTGTTTTTTGGTTCTTTTTGGGGTTTTTTGGTGGGATTTTTTTTTTAAGATCTGTCACTTCTGATATGCATTTACTGAAAGCTTAGGGGAGGATTTTGCTGAAGTCTTGGAGTGCTTCTTATGTCATACCTTCATGCTTTAAAATTTGACCAAATTCAGCTTAACCCTGTTCTGTTTCCTCTTTCTTTCCTACCTGCTCCTGTCACTCTCACTCTGGGTTAGCTCTTGTTCATTGTTTTCTCACACAAATGTTTCTGCCTCTTCAAGAGAAGCTGGTGCAGGAGCAGTGATGTCTCTGGGTGTCAATGCAGGATTGAAGTATGTATGTACCTGTTGCCTTAACCAATGCTCTCAGCTGTAATTATCACATGCTCTTCTGTCAGGTGTGTTCACATTTTTCAAAGTTTATATCTTAGACATTACTAAAGCTAGTCAAGTATGTTTTTATTATAAATTTAAGTAGGGATGCTGTCCACAGTTCCTTTTTCTTGGAAACTTCCCATATTTTTCCTGCTTCAGAAACCAAAATCATCATGCCTCTCATCTTAATGAAAGAGTGATTTAAGGCTGTGTAGGAAAGATAGCTATGTAGGAAAGATAGCTTTTTGACCTTTTAACATTAAAACAGGGTTTTTTTGTTTTTTTCACTTCCTCTTCTGAGGAAACACCACAGTGTCAGCTTTACTGTGCTTTTTAACTTAAATTTCTCTTCTTGTGAGACAGCTGGTTCTAGAAAATCAAATGTGCTTCATGATCTACACTTTGAGTTTAAATACCTGTGCACTTCAGACAGGTGAGGACACAAAAAATAAAAACGAAAAAGTATTCCGAGTATCTGAAAACTTGAAATTAATGCTTTTGGTTTTGTGCCTGAGACAAAATGATATCCTTTATAAAATTCAGAACATTTGGAATAGTATTTTGAATGGTACATGGGACTGATAATCAGCTAGTGTCAGATATGATTCTCTTAACATGTAAAGGGAGGGAAAAAACAACAAGTTTGTTTCTGGTATGTGTGAAGTAGGAAAGTTCTGAAGATCTATGGCACTGGAAAACTGGGTCAAAATGATTAGGAGATGGGGAAAGTGTTTTCAATGTCCCGTTCATTTGAGAAGGAGAAACTTAAGGTGATTTAAGACACCTACAGCAACAGTCCTCTGTGCCTGGTCCTCTGATTTTTACATGCCTAGGTATTAAAGTAAATAAATGCCTATTAATTTAGCCCTTAAAGCTGCATGTTCATAACAGAAATGTGTGTAAAGCCTGCTCTGGTTTAATCTCTGACACCTTTTTCATCTTGTAGAATGTGGGTTATTCAGACAAGTGTGTTAACAGTGTCCATCTTTATTTCAAGTGGATTTTTAAGAGAGTAATAGCAAGTGTACATTTCTTTCTGTTACAGACCCTCTTATTTAATGCCTGTTAATTATTTGTCTAAATAGTGTATTTTAATGATTAGATGTGTTTAAATGATTTTCAATGATGTGATCACAGGGAAATATTTTTGCATTTGGGTAAAATAACACAAAAACTATTTTGGACCTTCTATGTCATGTGGTGATCTGAGGTGAAACTGCAAGGAGGAAATTGTCTGCCAAAGCATTCTGTTGGTTTCTAATTAATATGTTGTTTATGGCAGAAATATGATGACTCAATCAGATTTAGATCTAAAGGAGATGGCTTTGAAAGAGGATTTGAAGTTTTACTTCATGAACCCATGTGAAAAATACAGAGCAAGACGTCAGATACCATGGAAACTGGCTTTGCAGATTTTGAAGATACTTATGGTTACTACACAGGTAATCCTCTGTTTTTACTCTTAGAGTAGCAATGGTGTGCAAGAGGAGCAGGTCTGTGGTTCTGGGCCTTTGCCATCCCTGGATATTTGTTACTGACTTGAACTTCCCACTTTAGTCCATAAAGAAAAAATACTGTGAAAGGTGTTTCAAGCGGGAAGAATAACATAAATTTCAAAAGCCTCTTGGAGACTTTTGGGCAATGTTTGACCAGGTATTTTGCCATTTTTGACATAATACTTTAAATTATTCTTCCCACTAAATCCAGCACTGTCTTCATGCTCGTTGTCATAGTACTGCTTCTTGTTACATCTTAGGTTAGAGTTTCACTGGACTATTTCAAAAGTGATATTTCTTGCTATTTAATCAGAAAATCGAAATGTACAATGTGAAGATGCCATGGTTTCTGATGATGATGGGATGACTGGGCTACAAAGTTTGGATGTGGCCCTTGCTTCTGTCACCTAATAATGCATTTCAAAAGTCAGGTAGTGTTTGAGGTACCAGGTAGAGGCAAAGAAGAGGGTGTTTTTAAACTGCACTGGTATCACAGTGTAGCTGGTTATCTTACAATCCACTAATAGTGACTGCACGTGGAGGGAATCAAAATGGGACATACATATAAGTAGAAAAGACTTTTTCTGAACCTTTGAAAGGCAAGATGGACATCTGCCAGTTTAGTCAGTTAGAAGAGGGATTGTATTGGGGTGCTGGGCAGTGTGAGCACAGTGCAAGCTGAAAGGAAGGGGTGCCCTGGCTTTCTTTACTGGCAGCTGCACTTCTTATGTGGATTGTTCCTCTTCCTTCAAAGACAGGACAGTAAACTTTGCATGTGAATGATACAAAATACAACTTCACATGTTCAGTACTGCCCTCTGTCCTAACTTACTGACTTCAATTCTTGGGGGTATCACTGAACATGTAATTTTTTTGCTGCCCAGTCTCACACTATTCTTTGTGAGCAGAAGGGTTGCTCTACTGCTTGGTTTTCAAAGGCCACAAGATTTTCTGGACTGCTGCTTGAGACTTTTCTTGCCAGCCCTTGGTTTTGCTCAGGTGTCAGGCAGATAGTTGGTGCTTGGGGATATCCTTCTGCTACTGTGCCTGTGAAGAAGCTCTTGCTGAAAAACCAAGCAGTTTCTAGGTTCTGTTTGTTTTGCTTGGTGGTGGTGATTGGAATGAGAACATCCATATGGCAGGGGAACACTAGTCTTCAGTCCTACCTCTGCTGTTGCTTCTTGTTATAGCCTCCTTGAGCAGCACCTGGCTCGGGCAGGTGATGCTTTTTGTTGCTGTAGAGTGCCATGTAGGTTTGCCCTAATCCTGTGCTATGCCAGAGGTAGGAAAGGTGCAGGAATTTGTCCATAGCAAAACAGAGCATTTCAGAGGTAGCAGGTTGTGCTGTTATCTTGTTTGCCATTTGCATCCTGCACAAAGGCTTTTGCAAATTCCGGTTTGAGTTGTTGGTCCATGGTATGTAAAAGGTGAAAGTGATGTGGCTCTCTGTTCAGTTGCTGCACTTAGATTTCTATTCCTCTAACCCTGCATGTGGTAACCTTGGCTTTGGAAATCTTACGGCATTAATTACCAGGTTCTCTGCTCCTGTCACAGCAGAGTTACAGCAACAGGCACCTGTCTGTTTTGTATTTACTGTAATTGAAAGCTGTTTCCAAAATGCTGCTTCTTGACCACTGTTCAAAATTGAAATGTGTTTCTTTTTTCCTTTTGTCAGCTTATTTTTTTTGGTTTGAGTAACCAGCTGGTGGTCTCATTCAAAGAGGAAAATACTGTTGCTTTTAAACACCTGTTCCTGAAAGGCTATTCTGGAATTGATGAAGATGACTACAGCTGCAGTATATATACACAACAGGATGCTTATGATAGCATTTTTTATGTTATTAATCAAGTAAGTGTGAGTGTGTGTTTATAACTGTGTTAAAGCTGAAGCTACAGCTATATACCTCTAAGTTTCTGGTTTTCTGTTTCCATTCTTGGATTTCAGTTTTGATATTTCACTAAATCAGTGAAGTTGGGGTGTCCTGAAGTTTGTGTTGTAGCTGAATTTTTGTCTCTTGGAGCTGAATCCAAACCAGATTTTCTCAGGTAGTTCTTAATTCCAAAATCTGGAAAATGTGAAAATTGGTCACCTTGCATGGAACCTTAGTTTAGGTCTGACTTTGAAGACCTATGGGCCTGAATATACTTTGCATGGTAAAAAATTGTGCTTACAGCTCTCCTGAATTGCAGCTTTGTAGTGAATGCTGGAGGCCTCAAAATGGGGAATATGGTACTTCAGGAGAGTAGGGGCACTCACCCTGGTTAGGGATGGTGTTTTAAAGAATAGTCCCTTTACAATTTTCAGAGAAAAGTGAATAAATCTAGGATGAAAATTCCACAAATGATTTTGTATTTAATATTAATACATTTGGAAGTCACGAGATGAATGACTCTGGAATATGAAATGTCTCTTGTGTTGGGAAAGATAAGTCCAGAAATTATTAACACTGGATGAATAAAAAGTGTCTTTAAACCACCTTTCATTTTCACTGGCCTTGGCTCATGAGCTCTGGTGCTTGGATTAAAGCAGTGCTGCCACTGCCAGCTGTGCCCAGCAGTATCTGGGAGCTGTGGGGCTGTGAAACCTCATTCTCAAACCCCCACTCATGAGGGCTTGCTCCTCTCCTGTAAGCTACAGCAGAGCCACCAGCAGATCAAATGTGCTGGACAACACCCAAGACTCTCATTCCTGGCATTTTAAATGGATGGTGAAGTAGTTTCCTTAATCTTTCTTTGAACTCTCAATATTGCCACTGTTTCTGCAATAAACTGTGCTTTCTTTCTTCCTTTTTTTTCTTCCTAGCTTGCTTTGTTTCACTTTCCTTCTTTTGTAGGCACTAAGGCTGAGGTGAATTCCAGATAGAAGACAATAGAGAAATAGTAGCTTTGTATCCTCAAGAATGAGCCAGGCATCAGAAAAAGGTCTCTTCATAAAATGTCAATGTGGTATAAATGTAGTAATACCCTTTAAGGAGATTTAACTTGTGAAATCTGGGTTCTTTAGTGTCCTTTGGAGCTCCTGAGACTTCTGTATAACATGTAAGAACTCAAACGGCATATCTTCAGGTGAACATTATGACTACCGTTGCCTTTTTTTGTTCACATTTAGAGGATGTCTTGTGGGAAGAGCTGATCTAGATGACTCCTAAGCTAAAAGCATTTTTTTTTTTTAAATTTTGAGATGGGTGACTAGAAGACATGGGGTTTGGTATTCTGTGTTTTTGAAATGCATGACTGGGTGGGTGAAGCGGAAGGATACGACATTACAGAAAATAGTAATTGTGCACAGTGAAACTGGATCTGTAAAAACTGAATTTTAGGCTATGTGTAATGTACCGCTGGGGATATTTTAACACTTTGGAAAAGACCCCAAACAAACCAGCAACATAAAAACCCAAACATGCTTTTACACTTTGGAAGAATACACAGATTTCCCTTGCTTGTCTACTGGGCTCAATCTGAAGTTTCTATCATGAAGAAGCTGTGTGAAGTTGTTGCTCTTGTGCCCTGCCCTGTGGGAGAGGCTGTAGGACCAGGATATTCTGCTGCCTGCTCTGTCTGAGGCTGCTGGGAAGTGTAAAAACAGGAATTTTGCTTTTACTGTTCCATAGTGTGGTTTGAAAGTGGCATGTGGGTAACCCAGCACTTGAGTGATGCCTAACAAAGAAATCCATGTTAAAGGGGAAAAGGGACTAAACATTATTAAAACCAGCTGAACAAATTTTTAAGAAATAGGAAACCTTGCCTGACTTGCCATGTTTATTTACTTCAGGCCCCCCCCAGAAAGCTAAATGCTTTTTTGAGAGCAGACCACTGCTCTACACTGCCCTGAGCTCTTTTGCTAGGTGAGCTAATGATAAAAGCTAACAAACCACTATGTGTTTATGCCTTCTTCCCTGAAAGGCCATGGGTCTGGCTGGCTTCTCTTGGACAATGTTAGCTGTTGGGAAACTGAGCTGGCAGGCAGCTGCTTTCATGGTTTGTCATTGATCTCAGCTTTGAGGAGCCAAGGGCTAGCAGAAGAGCTGTGCCCTGCGGCTCACCTCACTCCTGCAGGACCAGAAAGTGTGAGTCCAGGGATCAGAGGGTGTATCTTGCTTCCAGTAGACACCAAGGGTGTGTGGAAAGCAAGCTGGGAGAGGACTGGCCTGGAATGTAGTTCTTGGTGATGCTCAGGACTGATCCATATTTGTCACAGCTTTATTTGCTTCCACTTTTAGTCCTTGTTTTCAAGTGTATCTTGCATATGGATAAGATGACTTAAGGAGTATAACTCCAAACTGTCCTTTGGAGTAAGTGGAAAAAGAAAGTACCTTCCTCACAGGTATGTGTTCAGCTGCTTCTGTGCTTGTGTAAAGCAGGCAGGTTAAGTTACTTTTGGAGGTTGTTCGAGCTCTGTGTGTGTTCCCTGGTTGCTGGTTTTATAGGGAATTCATGGCCTCCCTCTTCTGTAGCCACATGGGGAGCAGCTTTGCTTTTGATCTTGGCATGGACTTGATAAGAACCGTGACTTGGGTCACATGTAAAGTGATCAGGTTTCAAGTGGTGTGAAAATGATCACCTTCATGAGGTGAAGACATTAGATATCCCTGGGGGGTGTGTGGTTAGCAGCAGTAGAGCACAGAAGTCTCTGCCAGGCGTCTCATGAGCAGCTGTCTGACACTCAGTGATCATTTGCAGGCAGTAGGCACAGGGCTGCAGGGCTCTCACCTGGATGCTGATCACTGCTAATTAGTGGCCAGCAGCCCTCTTGTCTCTAAATTGAGTGGGAAGCTTTCATGTGCAAGTAAAGATTTTGTAAAATTTAAAAACCTGTATTCATACGCATAACTTTGATGTTTCAATTTACTATCTAGTGCAAAAAAGATTACTTTCTCTAACTACTACTTCTGCTTTTTATTTTTAAACTAGTACAGGCATTTAAAGAACATATCCCTGGGGACACTTGGTTATGAACATGAAGAATCAGGTTTAAAAATCTGTAAACAGCAGTACAAGAGAGGCACGATGCTTCCTTCCAATGATACACTGAACATAGATGTTTCTACTGAAACAGGTACAGTACTGTTGTAATTAAAATGTCTTGCTGTGGAGTAGTTAAATTCTAACGCTGAAGCTGAAAACCAATAGCTTTTTTTGTGGCAATCACAGGAACATTACCATGCTTCTTGCCTATTTCCCTCTTTGTTTTTAGTACTGTCTAGAAATTACAGGTGTGTGGCTTGTAAGAGGCTCTCTTCAACCACTGTCATTAATGAGTTGTGGAGCTCATTGTAGTTGATAGTGAGGTGGTGTTTTGTTAGTTTTTTTGTTCTTAAACACACCTCTTCCCCCCTCTGTGCAGGAGATTCAAATACAGGATTTTGGGTGCTGGTCAGTCTGAACCCTCCATGGGTGGGTGCCCTTACTGCCCCTCAGAGCTGAGTTCTGGCTTTAGCTGACAAACAAACCTGCTGCTGGCTCCAGTAGTTGGGCCTCTCTGTGAATAGGTTTGCTCAGAATTAATGTTTTGCCTGATTAGGACCAGCTATACACACTGATTATCTCAGTTTAATGCTACTCTCAATATGAAGTTTTTATGATAACATGTTTGCCTCTTGTCTTACCAGAATGTATTCTTTTGAAGCCAGAGGAGCTAGCTAGTAAGAAGGCAGAACTGAAGCTGAACTCTTCTTTTTTCAATCTTGAATTTTACAGGTAAAGCAATGGGGGTTTTTATTATTCCAACTTGTCCTTTCATGTTAATATGGTGGATTCTGATTTGTGCAGTTTGAGTATATTTTTGTGATATTTAAATATATTTTTACCCTTTTTCAAATATCCAGGCTTATACAGGTTGAAATCTCCTTCAAGCTGAAGGGCATTGCTCTACAGACAATCCATGCCCGGGAATTGCCTGACTGCTATGCATTTCAAAATACTGTAAGTGAATATGGGCTGTGGCATTTCCAGCACTGTATGTGTAAGGAGAGCTTAAGCCAAGGTGTAGGTATCATCCTCATATCTCGACTGTGGCAAACACAATTGAGCATGTCCTGGCCCTTACTCCTTCTTCCCAAAGCTGCTGAAATGGTGTTTCCATGGGACAGTGTAGTTTTGTAACATATTCCAGTAGGTAACTTCATAACCTGAGAAGGGGATAAGGAATTGTTCCTCATCTAAAGATTAAATGTGACGTTTGGCCTGTTGGAATACTGCTCACCAGGCAATACATGTCATTTTCTCCAACGGTCTACACCATCATTTATGGTGACAACTTTCTTAAAGCCTGTCTGATCAACAGTATGAATGCATGCTATGTCCAAAGCACTTAAGATTAGCTTTCTGGAATGAAATCTTGCTAGTCCTGTTTCTGATACAGCTCTGTATTTTCAGATAACTTTCAATAATAGAGCCCACAGTGGAAAAATCAAAATCTATTTTGATAGTGACACTGACATTCAGGAATGCAAAGACTGGCACATATTTAACTCTGGTAAGTATGGTGCTTGTCTGTTTCCATAACAGCAGTTAAGCATCTCCCATTGCTTTCCCTGGTCTGTAACAGCCTGTCCAGTGAGACATTCCTCAGCCTGTCCATCCTTCTGCCCTTGAAACAATGCAACTTGCCTAATGCAGTTTATTACCTCTTGCTAATCAAGAGCTAGGAAATAATTCCTGTTGTGAGGGTGTTGTGAGATGATATGGCCATCTCTGCATACCAGTGTGTGTTAGCAGTGAGCTCTGCCTGCAAGGAGGATGAATGTTTCTTCCACAGATTTTTAATTGTTGTGCTGCTCTGAGATGACTCAATTTAATCCACTAACACTGGGTACATTTCTGACTGAAGTCCTCTACAGCTTTCCATTTTTTTTTTCTTCTAACTAATTGAAGCATACTACTTCTGAAAGTTGATTTTTCTTGTTGGTTGTTCTTTTTTTTGTTTTTCTTGCCATGGCTGATAGATTAAATGGTGTGTATGAGCAAAGGCTGGCATCTGCTATGTATTTCTAGTGTTAAGCCTTGGTCTGACAGCTCAGGAATGTGCACTAAAGGTCTTTTAAAGGAATAGTAGCTGTGACAGCACTGTGCAACTGCTTCTCCCATGTGTTGACTAGCTGCAAAGGATTGTGATGGAGCAATATTTTTCAGTGTGCTATACAGTATCTTGATTAATAAATATGTTAAGTGGCCTGCTTTTTGCCTGGGTAAAGCCAGCTTTTCTCTGATGACACCATGTTGTACTGATATCAAAATGGTGATTTATAGGATGTTCTGAATAATTTCAAAGTGCCTTTGGTTGCCTCTATGACCAGTAGTTTGTTGTTGCTGTCTTTCAACTGTTTCTGGGTAGTTTATCTTACATCTAATAACCAGCTGAGGGAGCAGGCATAATTCTGTAATAAAGGTGAGCTGAAGTGCTATTGCAATAATTAAAAATTAGTGTTGGCCTACATTTCATATAGTTAAAAATGTATGTTATGAAAAGATAGGAACAATTGTTGGGAGGAGGCAAAGGAAAATACTGAATTTGCTTTCACATGATGGCTTTTAAACTTGTGGATGAAAAGAACACAGTACAGGAAGTCAAATAAGTTTCTTATTGCAGACTAAGGTCGGATTTATTTTTTTAATTTAATTATGTTGATACAAACCAAATCTGCATTTCTTTTACTTCATGTAGTTGCAACACTGTGGAAGCACAGATGGACAGGTAAAAAGGAGGATACCTGTATTAACATGTGAATTTTGGGGTTTATTTTTAAGAACCTGAACATACTTGTCATTCCTGTGGCCCAATCTCCATGACTGTCTTGATGTAATTCTCTACCTAGTTGTGCTCAAGATATGCTTGCAGGAAACATATAGCTTATAACCCATCAGTTATAAGCTATATGTTTCCTGCATATTCAAATGGGAGTATTTGAACACAAATTGTTATAAAATGTCACATAACTTGCACTAAAAGAGATGTGAAAAGACTAACCTTACTTCATTTCCTTGACTCTTTGCAGTTCTCCAGAAAAACGCTCAGTATATTCTAGTCTTTGATGGATTTGTCATATTAAGTTGCTTGGCTTCTCTCATCCTCTGCACACGATCCATCGTTCTTGCCTGGAGACTGCAGAAGGTAAGCACAGTGCTCATTACATTAATGCTTATTTGGTCTCTGCCTTCTTTGCTCCTGGTCTTGTGAAGAGATGTCCTTTGAAACATGGAGTATTAAACCGAGTAAATCTGTTGCAAGGTGTCCCTTTCTTGCTGTTATCTCTAGAAAGGAGGTGTAGCTGTCTTGGTGAACAATTGCTAACTGAATGGGGCTTTTTTTCTGTTTGTGTAGTGCTGTAATATGAAGTATTTTGTTGTATTTCCTAAGGGCAAAAGAAGGAGACAATTTTTCCCCCGTCCCCAGGATTTTAGACAAAAAGACTTCTGATCTTGGTGCTTCAAACAGGCAATGTGTCCTGCACCGCCAAGCCATTAACTCTGTCTTCACTGGCTTCAGAGTAGAATTCCCATAGAGGTCTAGTCATAAATTAATGCCTCACTGAACATCCCTCAAAGCCAGCTCTAACTGGAGAAAATGTAAAGCATAGCAAGTAGGGTAACTCTGGCTGGTATTTTTTTTGTAAGCATGTGCCTCATGAGAGTTAAAAAAAGAGTCCAGGGTAGGTAGGATATAAAAACACAGATGCTTGCTTATCTTGTCCAATATATCCTTTTTTTAGCTTGTAAACAACAGCAAGCATGACGAGAACATGATTCAAGAGAAGCATTGTCAAACTGCTCTCAGAAACAGACACATCACATTTTTTCGTGAGCAAAAAGAGCAAGTGAAAGCAGATGGGCAGTGCTGGGCATAGAGGTGATATTGTTTGCTTTATTGGAAATAAGAGCTCTTGCCCTGTAGTTGTGTTTGAGTTACTGTCTTTTTCACCTCTTCAGCTGGGTGGCCTTGCTCTGTTAGAGGTGGAGAGAACCTATGGTAAAGGGGATAACATGCCATGGTTAGGCTAGTGGGGATTGATTATGAAGTCAGGTGTTCTGTGAAAAATTCATTTTCACTGGCCTAAATCTATCTTAATTGTTTTCCTATTTATTTCTGTTGCTATTGAGAATTAGCTTTAAACTACTATTGCAGTGAGTACTGTAGCAGAAGGGGACCTGTGAAAATCTAACATTGCCACCTTATTTATCTAAAGTGACCTGTAACTAAATATCTAAATGTTTGTCAATAGAGATTTGTGAATTTCTTCTTGGAGAAATACAAGCGCTATGTCTGTTATGCTGATCGCCTGGAGTTCCTGAATGGGTGGTATGTCCTGGTAATTATCAGTGATGTGATGACAATCATTGGGTCAATCCTAAAAATGGAAATAAAAGCCAAGGTAAGAATTTGATACCTCAGCTAAAATGCTGTCTTGCTACAACCATGTGTAATGTGTTTTAACTTGGGAACGAATGGAATTGAGCTGTAATAGTCAATAGTCATTGGTTTGCTTTTTTTAGTTCATTTCCTAGAGCTAGTTTATCTAATGACTACTTTCAGTCACTCTTCCCCAAAGTCTTTCAGTAAGACCATGTAAGCTATTTAAACATCTGATTTCCACAGTGCTAAGACCCCTAATCCCTGGTATAGGACCTGTGGGTTGACAGTTCCTAACACAAAGACCCAACAATCTGAGTTGTTAGTTGTGGGAAAAGTAGTAACATGTACAGTACAGGGAAACCTCAAGTCATCCCCTTGAATGAAGCAGGGGTCCTGATGGCTTATAGGACTGGAAACAAGGCTGTCACAGCTTGCTTTCCTGGCAAGCACAGGCACAGACAGTGTCTGTGCTTGTCCTCGACCTGCCTGCCTGGGCTTGCTGAAACCAATGTGCTTTGTCCAGCTGGCAGCTCTTCAGGAGGCTTTTGGGGTTGGTTTGGTGGGGCTTTTTCTAGTTTGCTTTTTAAAGTCTTCAATAGATGTGTGTCAACAATTCATGTGTTCACAAAACTTTGTATTCTGGGAAAAACAGGATAGGTAGTGTTCTGCTCCTGCTTCACGTGTTCTGAGGCTCAAAGGGCAGATCCCAGAGTGGCCTTCAGAACAAGAGCTTGGGAATCACTGGCTGTAGGGTGAGGTGGGGATTGAGGGCAGGAAAACTTGATCTAGATGTCTCTCTTGCACTTACTGCAACCACTTCTAGTCTTCTAAAGCACAGTGCAAGTAGATTTGGTTGTAAACTTCACTGTAGAAAAAACAATGTTCAGGGTCTGAGCTGCCAGCAGAGAACCTATTCAGGGATGTAAATGCATGTAAGCATGGAAAGGGCTGTAGTCCCAGGCTCACTTTTCATGTAAATGAGGGCTCATGTTTTTTTAAACAGTGAATGAGAGCTTCTTTGCCTAACAACAGAATATAGTAACCTTCTTTTTAATCAAAATTTTGAGTTATTCAAACTAAAGGCTTTTGTTCTTCCAGACTTTGCACTTTATGCAAAATTTCAGGAATATTGGCATAAATGTACTTTCATTTGCAGCACTGTTGTGTTTGAATGATCTCAGTAAATAACTGCAGTTCACATTGATCTGATTTTTGTGATGTAGCAACAGGCTTTCAATATTGGACTGCCCTGCTTTGTTTGTTTGAGCTACTGGAACTTGAATAGCTGTCAAGCTGACATACCTACTGCTTTGTAACTTGACCACCTGCTCTGTTTGGATCCCTCAGAACCTCACAAGTTATGATGTCTGCAGCATTTTACTTGGAACATCAACTTTGTTTGTCTGGGTTGGAGTCATCAGATACCTGGGATATTTTCAAACCTACAATGTAAGGAGAGAATCAAATGTCTAGCAATTAAAGCATATATATATATACACATACACACACATATACATGTCACTTCAGATCTCTCTCTAATCTTTTGGTCTTTTCCCCTTCTTTGCTGCACTCTGACCTGTAGGTACTCATTCTAACTATGCAGGCATCGTTGCCCAAAGTGCTCAGGTTTTGTTGTTGTGCTGGGATGATCTACCTTGGCTATACTTTCTGTGGCTGGATTGTCCTGGGACCTTATCATGAAAAGGTACATCAGTAGTATCACTCTTTTTGTGGTGTGATGTGAATATCTTTGTGTGTTTAGCTCCTAGTCAAAACAATAGAAATGTGTCTTAAATGAAAATGTGTTTAAAAGCTGTAATGTGGACATGGGAGTGTTTCTTGTTCCATCTGTACCTCCTTCTACCTGCTCCTTTCAACAAAATAAGTATTCTTGCTGTTACCGTGTGCTTGCAGTCAGTGTGATCTCAGCACCAGGCTGTTTGTGGTGAGTGTGTGTCCTTTTTCCAGACCACGTGCATTGGGCTGTGGCTCTTCCGCCCTCTCCTGGCAATCACTATTCTGTTGGGTTAAGAGACACTAAATAGTTCACTCGAATTTTTTTTTTTTTTTTTCGGAATCTCCTTGGCTCTGGCTTTGTTTTTCCAAATCTTTCCCGTGCCATGTAATTTCATCTCCTAAACTGTGACTCATAAAGGGGTGGATGACTGCTTGTCTTGTTTGCTTTGCTTCCTGTGTGGGGGTGTGTTGTGGGTTTGTTTGTTTGTTTTCTTAAGGTTAGTATCAAAGCGTGTGCCTGGTATGCCTTGTCTGAAACCTGGGTGCAGGAGTAAGGCTTTGTATATTCTAGAACACAAGCAAAAACAACCCTAAAGCTTGTTTGCTTTTCCTCTTGGCAGATGATCTATGCAACAGTTTGAGCAGAGGCACATTCCTGTTGTGACAATTCTAAATGTCCCTTAATGACTAACAAATGTCTGATTTCTTGTTCCTGATCTCTGGTTACACACAGTGTATATGTAACAGAGACTTGCTGCAGTGCTTTATTCAGCTTCTTCTGCCTCCAAAGTTTGGATTCCTCTAATTTACTGTAATTCTCTCCTTTGAGCAATGTAGGTATTCAGTCTGCACATGTTCCAAGTTGGTGACAATGCATTTCTCTGTGGGATGCTGGATGCAGAGGGATCCTTTGCCACACTAGAGGCTCAATTGTTTATAATAGGCACAGCATAATTACTGTTGTAACTTCCCTGCAACAAGTACATTATCTGAGCCAAAGAAAAGATAGTCAACAGCATGCTTATCTATGAAAATATTACCTCTTGCCTAAATATTATATATCAGTGTCAAGGAAAGCAGCTGTAGCTGTGGGGGATTGCCATTCCTGCCAGTTCCCCACTGTCCCACAGGAAGGCAATGTGGCACTGTGCAAGGCAGATCAGCCCAGGACTGGCTTCCTGGGGCTCTCCAGCCACCCAAGCCATTCTGGAAGGAAATGCCCCCATTCTTCACAAGTAATGTACTACTGAATTTCACAATGGCTTTAAAATTCAATAAAAGCAACAATAATAACAAAATAAGCCATAAGTGTAAGCCAGACCTGCTAGCAGGTTCCTGTGCACCAGTGTATTCTTACAAGCATATACCTCTTGACAGCCTGTTTTCAATATGGGGCCACAATTCAAGTGAGTGTAGTTGTGTTAGTTCATTGATAATGCACAGTGTTTTAATGAGGCTATTAATTAATATTGTCCAATTAATTATAGTTAACAAATCCAGTTATTTGGAGGGGCAGAGCAAAAGGGGAAAGTGGGCTTACCTGGTAGCCTCAGGACATATTCCATCTTGGATAGATGAAGTTTGAATTTAAGAGAATGTCCTTGGGATGAAACCATGATTTTTGTGCAGGGTGTGCTCTGGTAGCTTCATAATACAGCTATAGCTTGTATTTACAGCTCAGAGAGGGCTTTCTGAATGACAGATTGTTAATTTAGTTTAGACCATTTGAGTTCTGAGGGCTATATGCTACCTCTAGCTCCTTAACACAGTATTGATTTATTACCCATACTCCAGTAATGCTGCAGAGCTGGGAAACCAGAGGATGTGGATTGTGTTCCCAGCATACTACCATTAATTTACTGTACAGATTCTGTGAAATCACTTTAGCTGTGCTTTGGCAAATGGCATGATACTTCTCTGCAGGTCTAAAATTGCTTATATTTCAGTAACTTTCTGTGGTGGTCAGCTTTTGATTGTTTTGCCTGTTGAACATCACAAGTTTTATTTCTTGATAATAAATATTCTTATGTCTGACATCAACACATCATGCTTAGTCAAGATGATATTCCTACATGGTTCTATTACTGACATGTATATTTTGGCCTGAATTTACAGGTAGCATTTGATTGCCTGGGTTGGCTTTTTTTGTGTGCTGTGAGCGAAACTCAAACTTTATTGATCTTCACATTTTACTAATTTATGTTCATTTTTTAGTTTGAAGATCTGAACACAGTGGCTGAATGTCTGTTTTCTTTGGTCAATGGTGATGATATGTTTGCAACATTTGCTCAAATCCAGCAGAAGAGTTCACTGGTATGGATGTTCAGCCGAGTGTATCTGTACTCCTTCATTAGTCTGTTTATATACATGATCCTCAGCCTCTTTATTGCACTCATTACTGACTCCTACGACACCATAAAGGTAAAACATTTGTTTTCTGTTACACTTCTAATCTGTTTTGTATTCATTCTTGTTAATCACTCAACACTGTGCTATCTACTATTGGTTCTATTAAATGATGAGATTATTAAAATCTTTTCGTTCAGTCTGTGGCAAAATTGGAAGGATGGCTGGGTTTGCTGACATCTCAGAGACATGCCTTTGGCAGGAGTTTGGAAAGGTTCAAGCAGATAACTCTAAAGTCATTTAGGTGCCCAGGCCTGCTTAATGTGCTGCTTGGAAATGTGCAGTTAAAAGGCAGCATCTTCTGAAAGATGAACTACTTCTCCTTCCAGTTAAAATTGTGCCATCCATTTCCTGTATGAACTGTCTGAAAGTGAACCTAAATTTTCAGTAATTACCTTCTGTTCATGACCTCAAGTGCTGCCTGCCCTTTGTGCTCCTGGTAGCCTCAGTGACCAGTGGGAAGGCAGTGTGGATCATACCCTTCAGCTCTTATCTCTTTCTTGTCTTAGTGTCAGAAACAGGCCAGCAGAATAAGGCTGGTCTGACATGAACTGCAACTCCCAGACCAAGCAAGAGCTTCACTTTTGAAACACCTCAAAGTATACCTTAACTGTCTGTGCTTCTGAGTTTACTGGATGGTCTGACCTCCAAATTGGCATTTTACTGTCACTCTTCCCTTTTAGCATCTTACACAGATCAACTGGGAGCTGTTTCAGTATGCTGAACTCATTTTTTTCATAGCATTTCTTCAGCATGGCAATGTTGAATAGCCACACTGGGGCCCTTCAACTCCAGCATTAGAGTTCTTAGGGAAAAGGAGCCCAGGGCACTTGCAGTGAGCACAGCAGCTCACTCTGAACAAGGGAGAAACAATGCCATTATGGCCTGAGATCCCTTGCTTGGCCTCATGGGCAGCAAACAAAATATAAGAGTATCTGTGAACAATGTGAATTTTCTGTCACTTACATTGTTGGTGGGACAAAGCAATCTATGTAGTGTTTCTAGGATGAAAATGGGTTTTTTCCTTCCTACAGCACTATTGAACAAATGAACCAAATAGTCTGGTTTTACTGTCACACACTAGAGGAAATTTTAGAATCTTTCATGCCCAGTAACTTCTCGTGTGTTGTAAACGAAATGCTTTTTCTTTCAGAAATACCAACAAAGTGGTTTTCCAGTAACAGATCTACATGAATTTCTGAATTCCTGCTCTAAAGACCATAGCAGTGCTGGTTACAGAAAAGACAAAACTTCTTTTCCATTCATCTGCTGCTGCAGGAGGTCAGTAGGGTGTTTTTAATGAGTGTTTTCCTGAGAAGTACAACAGTTAGCTTCACAAATACTGAAGTAACCAGAATTCAGCCTGTGTAATATTTGGATGATGTTGTTCCTCCTGTGCTTTGCTTCATGTCAGATCTTTAGTCAGCTGATGACTCAAAGGCAGCAATTCTGAACTTTAAACATGTTTTTGTATGGGTGTAACAGCTAAAACTACTATGCAGGAGATGAGAGGAATGGGGAAACTACCTAGAGTTTGGTAGCAAACCACCTCCCTGCTTCTTGGGGTTTTGCAAGTTGTTTCGAAAAAGCTACTGCAGCAATTTTTGCATCATTGTCCAGTACAGGTGTTAGAGTTGTATGCTGAAATGGGAGAGCAGAGAAGAGAAGCATCAAAACTCAACTTGAAAGGATAAATGTTTCCTATTGCATTTCTCTCTGAATGGAGAATTGTGATTTTTTTTTTTTTTTCTTCTCAGACAACAGAGTGATGACAACTTGATCCTTATTAATTGATGGCTGCATGTTGAAATTCACCACTGATATGTGCAAAGAAAGCATAGAGGTACGGAGAAGGATAATTCTCCAAATGACAATGAAACCCACCGTCTGGACCTGTCTCATGAACAGACTCATCCTAGCTAATTAAGGTTTTGGGGGAAGAAAACCATTAATGTGACATCAGCTGGCTGACCAACAGGAGAGCCCAGAAGCTCTGTCTGGAGGAGAGCTGTGTAGAGCTCTGTATTCTTGCCTCAAGTTCTGTCATGATAGAGAAGACTGATCCTTGAGCATTGTCTGTGGAAGCTCTGTTTGCTAATGACCTTGAGGAGGAAGGAGAGTGGCTGTAAATCAACTGTTGTTAACAAGAAAAAGAACTCTATGGAAATAATTAAAGAAAAATAATCCTGTATTAAATAAAAGGAAGTCAAGAAGGGAGAAGTTTTTCACTTAAAGTGATGCATTCAGCCTGTCATTTCTACTTGGCACCTTGCATTTATTTGAAGTAAAGTTATGGAAAACTAAAATGCTGCACAAAAGCAGAAAATAATTGCTGTTCTCCCTCTTTTATATGGTTTTAACACAAACCACATAGGTCACAGTCTTTAACAACTTTACTAAAAAGCAATTTATTCTTTTTTTTTTTTACTATCTTTTCTATTATACCCACAATATTGATTTGTACTGTGTTCAGATTATATTTACTGCTTTAGCTATAGTTAAATACTTTTTTGCATTTGGAAACTTTCATGGTAAGCATTATTGGATGGATGCTGAAAAGATTTTTTTCTTTTTTTTTGCATAGTATTATACTGTTGTGTTGTCATAATCCAGAGGACTAATTTAGGCAAAAACAGTGCCATGGGGTTTTACATCTATTTCAAGATCTAGAAGAGAGAATTACTGTCTTCCCCTAGGACAGAAGAGTCAACTCTTCTCCTAATGTCTATCTACAGAACTTGTTTGGGTCAATGTTAGCCTTTTGGTGTATGCTCTGGTGCCCTGGATAACCCAAGAGCTCTTCTGCAGACTGCAGAATGATCAGCATTAACTGATTGCTGAGGACCCCTGTCCCTTACAGTGTGCAGTCTGCTTGGTTATCTGCAAGATGCTGGTGTTTTCTGAATTTCCTGCTATTTTACTGGTTGGCTTTCTGGAGTGTCTCTAAATCAAACAGGTCTGTCATGTCTGAACATGGATTGTGTTTTCTTTACTGCTCTGCCCTCTGCCAGTACTTACAGAAATCTTAGTTTAGAGACTTGAGCCTAGAAAAAGCAGATACTAATGCATGTGTGTGGATAATTAGCCATATAATGTACAAATAATATAACAGGCTCATCACCTCCAGACACCTGGTGCCTCTCTTCCCTGGGGCAGGTGAGGAACATCCCACACCCCTGACCCTGAGCCATGGTGCAGGAGCTGTGGCTCCTCACTCAAACTCCAGCTCCAACCCTCTCTTTCCAATTTAGTAGGATGTTTAAATGACCTGCGAAAACCATTGCTCAGATAAATACTTGCTTTGTGGGAGAATCCTCAGGGAATGAGGGAAAGCATTATCAACAAAGGGAATGCAGAGAATACTTTATAATTCTTAACTGATTTTAGGATTTAATTTCTGTAATGGAATCTTAAAGTTCTCTTGTCCAGTATTGTTTTTTTTTTTAATTGTTTAAATCATATGAGCTGCTTGCTAGCTAGACTGCTGCTACAGCCCTATCATATTAGAGCAAGTCACTAATGTGTTGTAGAAACCAATTTTTGTCTTCACCATCTGGTGGTTTTTTGGGGTTTTTTCCCCCCCTCTCTTGGAAAAAGAAAGATAAGAGGCACTTGCTGGAAGCTATTACTGGCTTTCTGTTCCACAGAGGTGAAACTTAACAGGAAATCTGGCATATGTTGACTCTGAATTCTGCACATTAATACAGATTTGATCACAGTTGCTGACTGATAGGTGGTCCCACTCCAGCTGCTAAGGAGGTGATGCACGGTAATGGAAGCAGAACTGGAACATAAACTTTTGCAAAGTGCTCTGAAAAAGGGCTGTGGCCTTTTGTAGTCTTGTTCTGTGGGAAGAAGAAGCTTTTGCTAATTGCTTATAGGACTTAATGAAAGGAGGAGAGAAATGGATCAGACAGTGCAAAACTTGCATTAGACAGGTACAGGATGGGAGAGAAGAAAATTGCTTGAGCCATCTTCGAGGTGAGCATTCAAGTGAGGGGAAAGGGGCAGTAACAGTTTGGGCTCTTATTCTGGGGCTTTTCTTTTTTGGGGATAAAACAGAAAAAAAAAATGTTGGAATGGAGTGTGTTTGGCATTTCATATATAATGTTCACGTGCAAGACTGTACCTAGCCTTTAACACCGTATGTTTCATGCTGTAATTGTTACCAGGATTTCTGAGAAGTGGGGCAGAGATGTTTCTTTTGTCATTTCTCCAGCTCTGAGCAGACCTGTGCATAACTCTGTGCTCCTTGGAACACATCCTGGCCTCAGTAAATGATTCAGGTCGGTAGCAATGGGTCAGACCCATCTGATCATGGGCTTCAGGTAAATTTGATCTTGTACTGCCTTCTGCTTCGAGTTTGACTTGTCCTTCGTGGCAAAGCTGTTTGTGCTCAGCCCGGCCCGTTGGAGGTGACATGAGCCTTAATGTTTCTGTATCACTCTGTTGGGTGTGAAGCGGTTCTTGTTTGCTTTTTACACTATGTTTCAAAGCATAGCTACATGTGATGCTGGAAGCGGCACCTCTACCTGTGTGTACTGCCCGGATCTACTTGCAGAAGTTACTGCAATTTCATCTGGGTGTCGCGTTTGTTCCGCGATGTGTGAATGATGACGGACCGTCTGATGGGCTTTTCGGGCAGCACAGCCCTTTAGGTTTGTGCAGCTCCGGGTTGCTCGGGGGTCTCGCTCGCGTTGTCCGCAGACGCCCCTGCCGTGGGAAAGCCAAGCCTGGGCCCCGAGGGGGAAACAAAGGCCTGGGTGACTCTCCGGTTGCCGGGGCTGGGGCCGGGGCAGGTGCGGGGCGGGCGGGGCCGGACGGGTTAAGGCGGGCGGGGCGGAGCGGCGCGGATCGGGGCGGGCGGGCCGCTCTGGCGGCGGCGCTGGCGCTGCTCCGCTCCGCTCCGCGCCGCGCCGGGGCTGCCGGTGAGTGGGGCCGGGGCGGGCGGGCTCAGCCGCCGACAGCGGGGCCGGGGCGGAGGGGCGGGCGCGGCTCGGTGAAGGGGGCAGAGGTGGGAGCGCTGTTATCGCAGGCTGGGCGAGCTGCGGGAGGAAGGAGCCTTTCCCCCCGGGGTCGGGCCGGCAAAACTTTTTGGGGTTCTGTAAAAGTCTCGGCGGTGGTGCCGCAGCGCCGGGCGCGCCCGGGCCGTGCCGCTGAGCAGAGCGGGCAGCGCCCGGAGCGCAGCCAGAGCCCGGCGGGCAGAGCCCGGGCAGCGCCGGTGCTGCCGCTGTGTCCCGGAGGCGTCCCGGTGTGTGCAGACAGGGACACGCACGGACAGACACATCAACGCGAGTTTCCATCCATTGCAGGCTCCGGGGGCGCGGGTGCAATGCCCTGCGGAGGCGCGGGCAGCCGGGATGGACCGCGGGCGCTGGCGAAGGGTCTGCTGTTTAGTTGGTTTTTTAATAGGCTGTTATCTTAATCTATGCGATACACCTCAAAAATACAGTGCTATTATCTTGCATTATGTCTTTTGATAAGTTTTTTCCCTTGAGGAAGCAAAGTCGGAGGGGGAGGGGAGAGGGAGAGGAAGCAATTTTGTACCCTTATGTTTCCAGAGGCCATGTACTTAGATCTGCTCTCCCATCTGTGATATGAGTCTAGAAAAAGACATTTTTTGTTACAGACCGGCAAGGTGCATTGCTATAGCTTTGTTCTTTAAGCTGTGCTGAGTATGTGGTTTCTTGCATGCTCTTATGGTCTTCTAAAAGGTGCAGTAGGAAGCACAACTCAGATCCAGTTATATGCTGAAAAATCTGATTTCACTAAGCTTATCTGTGTACTGAAAATTAAACTAAAAGCAAATAAACATAATCAAATAACCCCACAAACCAAACTCACACAATCAGTAAAGAAGCAGCAGCTCTTACCAGCATGTAAAGCTGAGAGATGTATTTAGCTTTTTTCGGAATGTTAGGTGAAAGTTTCAGACGAGTGAGACTGGCTGTGTCCTTATCCTCCTGTGCTACACTGACCATTAACCATTTAGGAACGGCTTCCAGCACAGCCTTTGTGCTATCTGTTAATGAAATAAGATCTCTGAAGTGTAAGTTTTGATATTGTAGAGAATACATTTATCTTGGGTATTAGTCTTAAAGACTGACATGCCTGAATTTTACTATTATGCCATTTGGTTGATTTCTATGCTTTGGGCAAATATGTTTTGGAGTGTGCCATATCTATTGGTTCCACTGACACATTTGCTTGCAAAGCCAGGCTCTGAATCTGCTAACAGATCAGATACAGTCAGGTGACTTGTTTTAATTAGCAGTGGTGTGATTTAGGTCCTTACCAGTATGTGCTGAAAATAAACAGTAAAAGTTTACTTGTTTGGGACTGTGCTGAAATAGTCTGCATCCACATTCTGTAGGTTTTGTGGAAGCAGGCTGATTTGTTGAATGGTAAAATGGAGCTGGTAGTGATCAATGAGTGGACCTGGAAGTTCTGCAGAAATGGGAAACTTACTTTAAAAGCAGAACAGGTATTTTCTTCTAGGCATGTTTCACAATGCATAAGCTTTTTGAATGACTTTTAAATACTTTAAATGCTGTGTCTGTTTCCGCATTATAGGATGACCTGCCAGCTCCTTCCAGAACCACACTTAAAGGAGACTAAATGAAGGCTTTGCAGTAAAGTTTTTAGTTTGAACTCCATATATAGATCTAGTAAACCATAATTTCAGAAGGTCTTAAATTACCAAAGTCTGAAGTCTCAACTTGTGGTAACTATTGGGTTACTTGCTATCTGCTCCTTACAACTTTCTGCAACGTATCAGAGCTTTCAGAAACTATTTAGTGCAGTAGAGCAGCTTTGCACTAAAGGAATTTCAGGAGCTGTTGCATGAGCTTTGTAATGCCTTGGTGGAGGTGCCCCTGTATCTCTGTTTCACAGTTCAGCTGTCAGTGGCAGTCTGCAGCAGTTTGCAGAGGAACAGCACTGTCACATACATGCACAAGGTGACACTTGTGTGCCCTGACAGTGATTTTTAAGCCTCTTATCAGGCTGTGTGTACAGAGCACTGTGGTCCGTGGCTGGTGGTACTGCTTCCTCTCTCTGCAACTTTAAATATTTAGTCTTGAGGTTCTACATTTTTGGTAGGCTTAATACTTTTCTCAAGGCTTTTTGTTTGTACTGTATAGCATTGGTCTTTTATGCAGGATGTATGATAATACATCCTTAAATGTTTCCACCACTGATATCTGAAAGTTTCCAAAGGATCATCTTCATTCCCTTTACTCCACTCCCTTCCCAGTCCAAAAAATGACACCACAGAAATGGACTATTACTGGAAATACCCAGAACCATGGTGGAAGTATGAGTACTGCTGTACTTTCCATCAAGTTAATATTACGTAGATGAAGCAGGCTTGGAGAGAAAATGGATGTGGCACTTTGCTCTCCTTAGTCTAAAAGGTATTGAAGACCAAGGTAATGGGATAATGCTTCTTGGGAGTGCTTGATTTGATTTCAGCCAGTTATCACAAATTGGGGATACTTCTGCTAAAGAAAAAAAAAAAAGGGTCAAACACAATCTCAAGTAGATTTTCCTACTAATAAGTAAGTTCTCTGGTTGAAAAACTTACTCATTTGGCCTCATAGTAACTCTTTCAATTTTTAAAGCTGCATTTTAAAAATGTTTTTGAAAAATTATGTTCTCAAGTCCTTGAAGTGTACCATGTACCGTGCTCTTTCAAGTACAGGCAGTGCCTGCAGAATTTCTGAAATAAACAAAATGTAGAACAGTTACATTTCTGAGATAATTTGTAAAACCTGTTAAATAGATGTTGGCTTCCCTTACCATCTCTAACAGTACCAGATTAAAAAGAAACAAAAAGCTTTAGATATATTTGTGCTTAATTTTGTGTTCTCTGTGTGCTTTCTTTCAGCTTGTTTCTCTAAACTGAATATAGCTATGATATCAATTAACTATTAAAGATAATTAAAAGTGAACCAGAGCACTTACCTCACAAAACTCTTCCTTACAGTTACATATTAACGTTTTTGGCCTCAGCTGTGTTACACACCCTTTTCTGCACTGGTATTTCTTTCTAAACTGAGGTAACCTGAGTGGGTTTCTTGGGTTACGGTGCAATCATTGGGTTGTGTTTTCCTCCATGGCCATACATGTAGCAGGGTGTGGAGGGGAACAAGCAACCAGTTCCCTTCCTGAACTGGTGCTGCTTGTATGTATAGCTTTGGCTGCCCAGCACCCTGGCTTCCTTCTGCCTGTGCCTTCCTTTTGGGAGTAAGGGGAGAGAGAGCTTTTTGGTAATGAGAGAAATAAAGGCAGCACTGGTGGTTTATCCAGAAGAAGAGGATGGGACACAGGCTGTCTGTGTCTGCCTGTGGCACAGGGGCTGGGCAGGCAAAGGCAGGGCTGCAGGAGCCCTTGGCAGGAGCTGCAAGACACTCCTTTTGTGGTTCTCTATCAAGGACCATCTGCTGCTTGTAGAGTGAGTTTGAAAAGTCAAAGCAGTGTGTGCAAGTAGGCAATTGCTGCTGATATTTCTCTGCTCTGACAGCCTGAACATGGAGAGAGTATTTCAAGTGACCATCCTCCCTGTTCTGCCACCTCTGCCTGTGATCAATCAGAGGGATAAACTCAGCTTTCTGCAGAGCAACTTTTGTAATAAATTTCAAAATCTCATGGAGATCTGTATTTAATACCTGGTCTTTGCTAATGGAGAAGGGGGGCCAGGGAGGCAAAGTGCTCAGGCAGAGCTGGCAGCCTGCCTGCTTTGCAGGCTCAGCCTGGGCACAGCTTGCTCTTCTGCGCCGTCTCACGGACCTGCCCGGCCTGTACTGGCTTTGTGATCTCTCCTGTTCCAGAGTGTAGCATTTTGGATGCTGAATAGCCCTGAAATTCTGCACAGAAATTCCTGCACCAGCTTAGGAAAACCAGCAGTAAATCAGGCTGGTTTTCTGCCTGGGCAAACATCCCTTCCTTTCCCCTAAGCTGACTTTCAGCCCTGCTAAAGGGCTTCACCACTATTGTCCTCCTTGTAAGTTGTCTTGCTCTCTGCACTTTTCAGTCCAGTTCTAAAGTTGGCTTGAATCCTCTCAGAGGAGCTTTCCGTGCCAACCCAGGCCTGTCTGCTCCCTCCCTTTTGTCTTTATCCAGAAACAGGGTAGAAGCCATCAAAGTCCCCCAAACTGACGCCAGCCCTTCAATAAAATTGTGGCCAATGTATTGAAACATCTTGGTTTTTAATGGACAGGGAAGAGGTAGAAAAATGTGGGGTAGTGCCATGAATCACATTATGGCTTGCAGGCTAAATTTTATAATGACTTTATAGTATTAAAATACTATTTGTGTTTTCCTTCAGAAATGTCTGCATTAATAATGAGTAACTCAGAGCTGTTTCACAGGCTAGATTTAATTTTTAATCAAAAATACTTAAAAGGTAATTTTAATAGCAGTTTCAAACAGTACAACTCTTGACTTAAATAACTGATATTAAATTTCATTATAAATATAGAGATTTTTAATAAATTTATTGAAGCAAACCAGATTCCAATTTAGTAACAACCATTAAAGCATGCTCACTTGCAACCAGCTGAATCTTTTGTCTTAACATTACCAAGGTAATGTTTTATTTCACTGGCTCTTTATTTAGGTAGCTAGTGCAATATATTCCTACATACTCATGCAAATTCTTGACTTTTCTTTAAAGAATGGCAAAGAACATATTCTGGCGTGGCACAAGTTATACGTTCATTGAGGAATTTAAAATCAATTAAAATAAGCAAACTGTTATTAAGACAAACAAAGTTCAAGATGCGACTGATTGGAAAGAATTATTAAAGCATGATTTTGTGTTTGAAAACAGTTTAACTGAAATCCCAAATCCTTTGAGATTTTTTGGAACAGGATTTTTCCCATCATCAAAAAAAAAAAAGAAAAAGAAAAAACTTGAATATTTACTCAGGAGTGGTAGAGGAAAATGCAGTTCACAGTCCATCATTTTGTGAGCTTTGTAGTCACTATTAGTTGAACTGAGATAATTACATAGAATGAAATGAGGAAAAGAACCTTTTAGACAAAGGTATGCTTTTGGCACTTGCAAAAGTTTGATGTATTTGGCTGCAGGTAACAGGGCAAGCTGTTAGCTCAACTCCCCTGGTAGGATATGCAACATGGCATAACTGCTGGAGGTCTGTAGGGTGGGATAGGAAACACCAAGTGGCAGAGAACAGGTGAATAGAGAATATTTGCTATCCTTTCCCATAAAAAAACCCCCAAGAAATATCAAGCTTGGGAGAGCCAATTTCAAAGCAAAAGTAGGCAATTCATCATGAAGTGAGTAGCACAACTGGGGAGCTCTCTGCTGTAGACTCTAGAAGACTCTTGCCTTTTTAAGTCTGAACTGACAAGTTTAGCTGTTTTTCTACTAACTTTGAACAATATTTTTGCCTGATAATTCAAATTCTTGTGTATTTAATAAACAGATCTGACATATATAATATTTAAGGATTATTTTTAAGAAAGTGTTATATTTAAGGGTTTTTTGTTTTCTTCTGAAGCTTAAACCTGCCCTGAATTAAGAGAAGCATCTGATTTGCCTGCAGAAGAGAAGAGCTGGTGAAGAAGGTCCTGCCAGGATATGTGACATGCCAGGAACGATGGGATATCCTATCTCACACCTTGTGCCTGGTGTGGACTGGGGCAGGAGCACTGAGGATTCAGCTGAATAGCTCTGTCATAGCTGCACAGCTCCCCAAGGCCAGGCTCATTCTGCTGGGAAGGCTTCAGATGGAGTTGTGAAGAAAACTGCTGTCTGCAAGGCCCCTGGTGTTGTAAGTGCTTTTTGTGCACATGCTGGTACAGACTGCATCTCCACTTTGAAGGACTGAGATGTAAACTAGCTCTGGTTCAGCTTCTGGTTTGGTGCAGCTTCCATTTGGAAATCTCCAGAGTCTGCCCTGTGGCCCTGAGACCTCAGCTGGATGCTTTTCTACTCCTTCTCGCCTTACATCAACACCTCAGGGCATCTCTTTCAAAATCATTTGTCATTTGAGCTCTGCTGTGTGATAGTAAGTGTTTGTATTGTAATTATGTCAGTGGAGAAATATGGATGTGTGAATATTTTTTTATTTGGTTACTACTTCAAATGAGGATGGGATCTCATTAAGCTGAAGTATTTAGAATAAGTTCATAGTTTATATTTTGGATTTCTTTAAGCTTTTTGACAGATGAGATGCAAAAAGCATCTGCAGATTTCTTTACTCTCCTGTCACTGCAAGAAAGAGATTCATCTGTTGAGATGATTACACAGTAAGATACAACATGTTCAGTAAACTTTCTCTATAATTTTCACAGGTTTGGTTGTTTTTATTTTTATCCTGCCATTCTTGCCCAAAATGCTGCTTCTATTTGCAGGCATTTGGGCTGTTCTGTAAAAGCTTAATGTCAAGCTCAGTGCCTTGCTGCCTTGGTGTGTTAGAGCAGTGGCCTCTTGGCTGGCAGGGTTCCCAGCACTCAGCTACTCGAGTAGCTGCTGTCTGCAGCTCCTCAGGGACTTCTGGTCACTTACAGACTGAATTTGATTGTTGAGTATTTCCCAGGTGACAACAGGCAATGTACTGACTGCCCAACTCCCCCATATTGCCCTGAACAGGGAGCAGTGGGCGTTGAATTCCAGTTGACTCATTGCAGTGCATCTGCATTGCTGAGGCTTTTTTATTTTTAGATGGAGGGATGCTCTGTAATACTTCAGCACAAGGGATGATTTACTCGTTTCCTTCCACTTCTTGTCCTTAAGTAGCTGTTCTTAGTTCTGACTAGTGCTTAAATTTGACGCTTTAAGTTATACAGTCTTTCATAAAAAGTGGCTGGCCAGGTTCTTGTGGATCATAAAGTGGACAACACTGTCCAGTAGCCTACTTTCCTGTTGACTACTAGGTGGGAATTAAGAAAAATCAAGGAAAAAAGGCTACGGAGCTAGTTCAGAAAAATGAACTATTAAAAAAATATCTCTGCTGAAAATATTATGGAATAGTGTAATTTGATTTAAAATTAATATAAATATTGCAAGGAATAACACAAGTAGCATAACATAAATGATGAAAGATGGACCTTTTTAGCTTAAAGCTTGGAAGGAACGTTTAACGTAAAAGTGGCACATTAGCCAGCCTGCTGGGGAATGTTTAATTTGCTTCCCAGTCCATGGGAAGATGAGCTATAACTGTAAAATAACCACAGGGTAATAATAGACTAAGTGAAACTGATGTTTATCTGTCAACAATATAAGCTGCAGAGGTGGAAAACCTATGCTTTTTAAAATCTTTCTGCCTGTAACCACTTCTAGTTTTTTTGTTGATTGCCACTTTGTGTAATATGTAACATGATTAAGATCTTGTGCCATGGCTGCGTTCCTGGGTTTTGCTAAAACTATACAATATCTATTATCAAAATAATTGTTAAAACCCTTATTCAGATACTGACAGTGAATGTGAGGGCTAGTGATGATCACACAGAAACTCTCCCTTCTGGGCTGTGAGACTCTGCATGGGGTCCCACAGCCATGAGTAATGCCTGTAGGATCTCCTGGGTAAATTAGTCCAGGTTCAGTTTAGTTCATAAAAAAGGCAGTGGAATTGCCAAGGCAGCTGACATTGACCTTGCCAGAGTAGCTGAAATGTGATGTAATCTGGAACTTGGACTCCTTTTCCAACATCAGGTTTAATAGCCCTGTGTCCCAAATAGTGCTGAGTGGGTATGAGAAATAAACCCCAGCACTACTGCTGTTTCTGGGGCTTGCTTTAACCTGTGGTTGGGTATGGAACTGGATTTTGGTTTTAAAGATAGCTGGGCTGTGTGGTGCTCACAAACCTGTGAGCCAGGAAAATAATTTCTGGCTTTAGAATAGTCAAATATCTAGAATGTATTTTTCTCTTTTTAGCACATTTACTGAAGTCCTCTAGTAGTAAATAACAGGTATGTGCTCAGAATATATATGCCTGTAGTATCTTATATGCATGCATTTTTGTATTTATTAATATATAATTGAAAAACAAAAAAACATTTTTTCTGTAATGGCCCTTTTATTGCTTAGTCAGTAAAATGGAAGAAATGATTTATGCTTCCCTATCCCAACCGGCTACGCTGAGAAATGGAAATAATGATGGGGCTGTGGCTCAAACATGGGATTTCACAGCAAGGATGGCTTGGCTGTTGCTCAGATTTTCTCCATGACCTCCAGAAAGTAATTTTTAACTTCTTAACTTCCACCTTGTTGCCTGTACAGTATGACTACTAGTGCAAATTAACTGTGCTGGAATTTTTTAAGTAGAAAAATCTTTTAAAATTCCTGATTCATCCAAGCATCATGCACTGTAGTCTTCCAGAATATCTTCTGCATCAACCCTATACAGTTTGAATTTTTACTTGGTATATACCAAGTATATACCCTCTTTTGTCCCTGTCACAACCCCTTGTCCCCCAAAAAAGAAGGTATGGTGATTGAAGCAAGGACTGTTAGCTGACTGTTAATCTTCTTTCTTTTTCCCTTCCTCCCTCCCTAGAATGCAGGGGCTTTAATCCAGGATGAACGAATGCTACTATGACAAGCGCATGGACTTTTTCTACAACAAGACAAAGACAGACACGGCGGATGAGTGGACAGGACCACAGCTCATTGTTGTTCTGTGCTTCGGGACATTTTTCTGCCTCTTCATTTTTATTTCAAATTCATTGGTCATAGCAGCTGTGGTCAAGAACAAGAGGTTTCATTTTCCCTTTTACTATCTTTTGGCCAACTTAGCTGCTGCAGACTTTTTTGCTGGGATTGCCTATGTCTTCTTGATGTTCAACACTGGCCCTGTGTCCAAGACACTGACAGTTAACCGCTGGTTTCTGCGGCAGGGTCTGCTGGACACCAGCCTGACAGCATCCCTGGTGAACCTCCTCGTCATCGCCGTGGAGCGCCACATGTCCATCATGAGGATGAAGATCCACAGCAATCTCACCAAGAAGAGAGTCACCTTCTTAATTATATCCATTTGGGCCATTGCTATTTTCATGGGTGCTGTTCCTACCTTGGGTTGGAACTGCCTCTGTGACATTACTGTCTGCTCATCCCTGGCACCCATTTACAGCAGAAGTTACCTGGTGTTCTGGAGTGTCCTAAACCTGGTTGTCTTCTTCATTATGGTGGTGGTTTACATAAGAATCTACATGTATGTCCAGAGGAAAACCAATGTCTTGTCATCACACACTAGTGGGTCCATTAGCCGGAGGAGAACCCCTGTGAAGCTTATGAAGACTGTCATGACTGTCTTAGGTAAGAGACTACAAACCATGGTGAGCAAGGCTGGCAGTGCCAGTGGATTGGTTTGTGTTGATTTGGTTTAGTTTTTATTTAAAACAAACAAACAAAAAAACCTCCACAAAAATCGCTCAACCCTCCTAACACAAAAAATCCTCACTGAACTTATGAGTTCTGGAAGCATCTAGACTTCTGTGTGATTTAGACAGTGAAATAGCTGTTGCACTGTGCAGGAACATGAGATAGAGGACTGGTCAACACACAGAAGAAAAGTGTCTCTGTTGTGTAGGCACCTTGTTACAAAACACAAATTGTGAAGGTGTACTGGGTTTTGGCCTTTTTTTTTTTTTTTTGGAGCAGGAAGATACAAAATCAAAATCACTTTGGAGAAAGGCTTCGGAAGGTTCATAACTACCTAGTGGAACATTTTCAAAATAATGTTCTTTAATATTTGCACAAGGTCATGAGTCCTAATGCTGGATGTCCATAGTTTTCTTTGCACATCTTCCTCTTGGCTGTTTTCTGAACACAGAAAATTCTTCCCCCTGGAAATGCACCTTCCGTAGGGAAATGAGAGGATGCCTGATGGGTCTGTGACTGACAGAAGTTTACTTTTCAAGGGAAAGATTCACCTTCATTCTGTGGATATTGCATGGTGCAAAATACTTTCAGATAATGATGGTACAGTCTAGCCTTAGATATCTTAATCTTAACGTGGGATTTGACCTGGATTCTGCCCTAAAGACACTGTTCATACTTGAGCAGCTCAGATCACTTCATCAGGTAATTGAGATGTAGCTGTGCTTTAAATTAGAGATGGACAGAGCAGGTGACTGATCCTTGGAATAAATACCAGCTGTAGCAGTCCATTTTCCCCAGAATTACTTGAATCTGAACAAGATGTGTCCTGGAGAGCAGGTATCATGTTAGCAGGGCTGCAGGTGGAACTGGGGGTACACTGTCCCAATACATGAGGATGGAGCAGACTGTGGTTAAATGCTGCATTGCAAAGAGGAGCACTTTTAAAAGCAGTTCTGAGAGCATTTCTGTTGAAGGCAGAGCTGCGCCCAGCAGCTGATGTGGGAGTTGGAGGGACAGGGATGGTGGCTGCCATTTGCTCATCCCTCGTGGTCCTTGCCTGTGCAAAGCCTTCAGTGTTCTCAGTGACCATGCTGCTGTGTGAAAATAAACCCCACTTAAAATCTCATTTGAGCTTAATCTTTTTTTCACTAAGGAATGGGGCCCTAGGATTATGGGTTGGTTTGAAGTTCAGCATTAGCTTCCTCTTGCTCAAAGAATATGGCTTTTCAGCCATGAAATTGACTATAATTCAGGCAAAGCATTTAATGGTATTTTGTGCTGAGCCAGGCAAATTTAACTTAAAGCCTGAGTGCTACTTTAGAGATCACAATTTTGTCAGTCAGAAACAAAACCAAAACAGAGCCTGCTTTCAGTCAGAAACAAAACCAAAACAGAGTCTGCTTCCAAAGAAGTCGAATTAACGCTGGTGTTGCTGGATGTACAATCTGCTTCAAGCTCCTGGGTCAGAGGAAATGTATCTTGGCATATTCCTCCATATCAATTCTCCAAATTTTGACTCTGAGGGGCTTTTTATAAACATTTATTTCTAAGAATGATAATTTATTTTTTTTAAACAGTTTGAAATGTGCTCTCCTGGCCAAGTCATTCAAGTACTCTGTGCAAAATGTATTAGGAACCAAAGAGCTTGTTTTCTAGACTTTCCAATTACCACAGGAGGCACCAAGTGCTTCTTCCAAAATTCTGCTTACAACCACTGGTGCAAGAGCCTACAGCTATAATGCAGCACATGGGTTTTGCCCAAAGCAGTTATTTTTTATGGTTTGTTCCAAAACATCTGAAAATGCTTTGGAGTTCATGCCTGATGTGGTCTTAACCAAAAGCCTTTTCCAAGATGCTTTATCCTGTTATGCCGGATAAAGCATGACAAACCCCAACATTCTTGTTCACGTGCTCTATTGGTTTCATGGGAGATTCAGGACAAAATCCTTCTGCTCTGCTGCTGTGTGGAAGGAGGCTGTGTGTGGCTGGGTACTGCTGACATGCTGTTCCTCCCAGCTTGCTCCTGCTCCCCTTTTGGGAAGACTGGGCTGTGGCTGGCTGTCCTTGCAGCAAAACATCCCTGTCCTCTCTGGGTGTTCTCCTGTGGCCCTACAGTTGATGGGGGAATTGAGATTTTAGTGTGATTTCATGGACTCGTGGTGATCACAGCTGCAGGTGGCTTTTTGCACCATCCCTTAGGATTGGAGGGTCCCTTCCAAAGGCTGGGAGTTAAGTCCCTGTCATCTGCATATTTCTGCCAAAACTCCTAAAATAGTCCATCATGGCATAGGAGGAAGGCTTTCCCTTTGGCATGCTGGACCATAGGGAGTTATGCAGTTGAAACTGGAAGATATGAAACCAAGCAAAAGAAGCTAAAATCCTCTTGGGCTGACTTTGTGGCATAATCCCAGCTCAGCCTGTGACTGTAGCTTTGAATAAGTGTGGCTGCAGGTGTTCAGGGTATGTGATTTTCAGGTGGCTGTGTATGTGGTAGCTTCTCTGAACCTGGCAGTGAAATTCCTGCTGAAATAGCAGCTTTGGGGTGGATGATTTTCAGTTTCAGTGAATTTATAGTTTAATTGGTAACTTGCTGTTTTAACTTGGTTGCACGTGTGGCAAAGGCAGCTGGAACCTATTGCACTTTTTTTTTTCTCTCAGCATTAGCATGTTCAGGGACAGCCTTGATGTGCAGGGTTTTATGAAATGATGCTATTGAAGCATCATTAGCACTTCCAGATCCACGGGAATTAATTTTTAAGCAGAGATGATGTAATCTACAAGAAACTCCATGGTTAAATCTAACCACGAGGAAAATACTCAAACTAACCCTGAGGCATTGTAACACCTTATCTCCCATAATCTGGTGGAAAGGCTCAGAGTTGTTCTTCTAATCTATATGGCAGCCAGGCTGTATTTCATGCCACTTTTGTGAATTTTAAAGAGTCCCAGAAGTTCAATTATTTTTGGAGTGTGGCACTTTGTCAGGGAGAGGAGCTCCTCTGGGATAAATATTCTGCAAACAAGAAAATTGAAAAGGGCTGAGACTAAGGTATATTTTTATGCTTAACCATGGTTCCCTCTGAAAGCTTGGTGGTAAAAATAACAAAATCTGAGCAAGGCTGTGAGTCTGAGACATGCCTTGCTTTCATCTCTGTGGTGCCAAGAGTAAAATGTGTTTTTGGTGGAGTTAAAGCAACAGTCCTATAAAAGAATTATCCAGCAACTTGGACACTGTCACTGCATTGCCCTGTCCTTGTTTTCAGTTGTGGCAAATATGCAGAGACATACCAGACACCATGCAGGTGTATTTATCTTTCCTTACTTTTGCAGCTGAAACCTTTTAGGGTTTCACTTGTAGGGAGGGATATATCCTAGGAAGTCATGGACTAATCCTGCCTGCAATCTTAGGGTTGTGTTTGAAGGAGAGATTTCCATGCCTTTTGTTACATGTGGCTTTTGGGGTCTCTTTCCTCTCCTGCTGACTTCCACAAAAGCACTACTGCACCTTGCACACTTTGTGGTACGAGTGGTCAAAATGCTTTCAGCGTCTGTTCTGAGGAAGGTTTGCTCCATCTCACCTTCTGCATGGAGCTGATAGATTGGCAGCTTTCCCAGTGACCCTTGGTAGGTGGTGAAAGCTCTGTGTCCAAATACTTGCTGAGACACTTAACTAGGCACAGTATTGTCTGGTGGTTGGGCTCCAGCACTTGATAAAACTGATGGGATTTGCTGGTGAATCCCAGGACAGCAGAGCAGTGCAGTGTTTTCTCCACTGTAGATGATAAGGGAGAGCTGGTGCTCTGCTCACAACTGCTTACTCAGCATGCAGGAGCCAAACCAGTGTGTAGTACAGAGACTGAGCAGGGAAAACAAGTGTTGTGGTAGTAGCATGCAGCTCCCGATGCCAGTGGGCAATGGAGGAATGTTACTGATGTTAACCAGTATCTCAAAACTAACACCATGAAATTAGTACTTAGCATCACAAAAATCTTGGTACAGCAGAGTAGAAAACGCCATTTCTGAAGAAAGTTGTCTCTTGCCTTTCTCCAGTATTGCCTAGAATAGAGTAAATCAGTTGGTTGAATTTTGTCTTTAGTCTGGGAGCACGAAGTTGCAGCCAGATCCACAATACCTTGTCCTAGATATATTTTTCAACAATCCCAGTGCTTGCTAAATCACACCAATTCGCTTAACAACCCATTATGGTCTGCCTGCCAGATGGGCAATGTCCACTCAAGTCCTTGATGGGGAGAAGTGTCAGTGCTGCTGGCACCAGCCCGTGTGTGCAGCACAGCTGTGGGGTGGCTGAGGTGCTGCAGAGCCCTGGCTCTGGCACTGCCTGGGTCCTGCTGTGATCCAGGCTGCCCTCCCACTGCTGGCTTCCACAGCTTGGATATGGGAATATCAGCACCTTTTAAGAAATGAGGTGGACTTGCTTGTTCTACCCAAATTATTGAACAGATACCCAAAGCCCCAGGAGACCTTCTAGGCATGTACATGCTATTATTTGTTGAATTCTTTTCTTCTAAGCTCCAAAATGGGGAAACTCTGCTGTGATAAGTGATTGGAATTTCCTTGGTACATTGTTCAAACTGTGACTGCTGGGCAGAGTTGTAATTTTCTATTTCTGTATGTCAGACAGCAATTGTGGCTTGTGCTAAGTTAGTATTATCATGCATATGGCTACTCCTTCCCTGGGCTCTGGATGAGGGATCACAGGGTGCAGTGCAGGGGGGAGACCAAGGGGAGATGTGGCAGTCCAGGGCTTCTCTCTGACTTGTGGCCAAGGCTGCATTTGGTAGCAATGTTTCCCCTCCTCACCTGTCCTGACAATGCCCCTGCACTTTTGCTGTGGCTGTGCAGGAACACAGGAAGGTGCAAATGCAATATTGAACTTCCTTTTAAGCTGTAGTTTTAATGCTTTCTTTGTGTTGTGTTGAGTCTTTCCAAGACCTCTTCTCCCTTATTCTCCCTTTTTTTTTGTCTCTCTTGCAGAGTTTTCTCTTCCCCCACCACTATACACTTACTTCCTCATACTTTTTGTGTTTTGGTTTTGGCTTTTTTCCCACCCCTTCATGTCTTTGCCATGACTGCTACATCCTTCAGTTCACCTTCATTAACTCATCTGTTTGTTTCCTCCTCTCTTTTCCTGCATAACTAATTTTTTTTCCTGCAGTTGAGTTGCTGTGTCTCAATGCCCAGCATGCAGAGCCTGGGAGGGAGCAGTGGAAGGAGGTGGGCTCAGCTCTGGGGAGCTGACAGTGCGTGTGTGTTGCAGGCATGCATTCTACACTAGCTGTGGGGCTTCTACCCAGGGCATGTTTAAATCTTGTGACACCTGTCTTAATAACTGATGCTGCAGGGTCAGCTGCAGGATGGCTGGAGCCTTGTCTCTTTAGATCATATTATGGCAGTGCTGGAAGTGAACCACCTCATGTGCTCTCCAGTACATGAGAGAGATGAACAGAGCAAGTATGTTTTCAAGTGTCAGTTCTCTGCTTTTAAATGCTCCAGCACCTTTGTTTGTTTATCAGCATGGGTAAATCACTGTGTGGTGACCTTTTCCCATTTGTGCTTGAGTTGATGTTGTCAGCAGCTGATTCTTGCTCCCTGCAAGAGAGCTGAGAGCTTCTTCTTCTGAGAGCTGCCCTGCCTCCTGCTCAGGGCTTGGCAGAGAAGCTGTAGCAGATACCATTTTGCTACTGTCATTGGAATTTTGTCCACTTCTGCTTTTATCACTTTTGTGTAGAATTCTGATGAACTCAATAATCTTGTAAGATGTTAAACACTCCAAAACCCCAGAAGTTCAAAGTCAGGTTTGGTTTTATTTTTATTGTCTCCTATATTTCTAGGTGCCTTTGTTGTCTGCTGGACGCCTGGCCTGGTCGTCTTATTGCTTGATGGTCTGAACTGCACTGACTGTGGGATTCAGAATGTTAAAAGGTGGTTTCTTCTCCTGGCCCTGCTGAACTCTGTCATGAATCCAATAATTTATTCATACAAGGATGATGAGATGTGGGGTACCATGAAAAGGATGATTTGCTGCTCCTCTGAGGATAAGAGCCAGGAGAGACGCTCATCTCGCATCCCCTCGACAGTTCTCTGCAGGAGCACAGACACCTCGGGCCACTACATTGAAGATGGCATTATTCAAGGGACAATTTGTGGAAAAGGAGATCTTGGTGACAAAGGAAACTCCTGAGCCATGCAAGGGACTGACTTGGCTGGAAAAGGAGAGGGGGAAGGGAGAGGTTTTGTAAGAGAAGATTGACTGGCAAAGCTAGTAAACAATATATCCACTTTGTTCCAGAGCCGCAACTCCAGTGTTAACAAAAGTTCTTATAAATAATTGCCTGATGGAAAAACACTTTGTAATGAAGAAAACTTTCTGTGCTGCCATCCTTTTTGTCTTTCAAGTACATGAAATTTTTTTTTTCATGTGAATGGAATAAATACCTCTCAGAGACTTCTTGTGCATGGAAACAAAATGTAAGCAATGTAGTGAGACCCTCCTGAAGCTCCTACAGAGAGAATAAACCTGCCTGCCTGTGCAGGTTTGGCATTCATTGAGTATTTATGCTTTGAACAGTTTCTGTGCATCTGGAGGAGGATTGTAGGCTGGTTGGACAGAATTGTGAGCTGTTTTCTTGGTTTATGAAGTTAATGAAATAGTTTGTACTTACCTCTTCTCTTCCTCCTCCTTATCTTGCTTTCAGAATAGGTAGTTTGTTGTTTACTAAAGCTATGCCAGAAACCTGGCTGTGAAGGGAGACCCAGACCAGGTGTCAGTGTGTGTAAGTCTGTCTGACCATGGATTGTCAGGATCTGAGGGTACAGAAAGCACAAAAGCCATTATTTCTTCCATAGTGGGGTGAATGCTGCAGGGAAAGACAGTGCACTTTGCTGCTGTTGTGTGGGCAGATATTGAGGGTGGATTAACAGAAAAG
This sequence comes from Lichenostomus cassidix, assembly GCF_008360975.1. Classification (NCBI taxonomy): domain Eukaryota; kingdom Metazoa; phylum Chordata; class Aves; order Passeriformes; family Meliphagidae; genus Lichenostomus; species Lichenostomus cassidix. The sequence continues at coordinate 13,800,580 of NC_139489.1, read as the reverse complement.
CAGTGAGGCTGTGTTCATTATGCTCATTTCTTACTTCCCCAGATAACATCAAATGGGTGTGCTCTCTCCTCTTTACCTACTATGCCACTGAGGGAAATGAGATCCAAAACTCTGGTTTACACAGGAACTCTTAAGGGAAATTTAAATACCCATATATATATAGGTTCAATCAAGCTATTTAAAATAGAAATTAATTTACAGACAAAAAAAGCCTGAAACCAATTTAAACCCCTACAAGACCACAGTATGCATGGATTGTCGGACCTTGTCTGGACCACATTTAACCTCTGATTTGCAGACAGATCTTACTGGAACAGGTACTTGAGGAAGGGACCATGAAACAGCAAGCAGTGGAGGGCTTTCAGCATTGTGGCTGATCAAATCTAGCACTGATGCAGCCACAACCCAAACAGCTGCAGTTCTGACCCCTGGAGTATGCTCTAACAGAGTCCAGCAATACAAAGCTTTAGGGTAAGCTTTTTAAATTTTAACTTTCCAATTAAAAACTGGATTGTAGGTTTCTCAGTACTCTAAAAACCTGACTCATGCTCTCTGGTTTCAACAGCATTAAGTTCCCTGCTGCCATTTTAGCTTCAAGAGGAGTTACCTGTGTTGTCTCCTAGAGAAAGTCAGATCCCTGGTATTAAGCAGGTGACCACTACCAGAGGTCACGTCAAAAAGTTTTGACCACTTGGAAGAATGACACCAAAAGCCAACATCAAGAACGTATTTCATAAAGCTGAAAGATAAAGATCAGCTGTAGTTTGGACAAAATCTTCATTTGCTGCCACTTGCATGTGGATATTTGGACTGTGTTGGTCAAAACAGAACTAGCCCTCAGCTCAAAGGCTGAGTGGGGGATTTGCAGAATGCACTGGGGGACTTCATAGCAGCTCTTAGTGTAGCTTAGAAACACAGCAAAGCCCTGTTCAGAGAGCTCCCCAATAACATGCATTATCCTGCAGGGATGTGGCCCAGTATTCTAGGTAGATGCTGTATTTGAATAATGCTAAAAACGTTTACACATTTTTTGCTATTATAATGCAATTTTTTTGTGCAAATACTACTTCACTGCTTTGGTGTTGTGAAAAGTGTGTAAAGGTGCTTTGTAGAGGCGGTGGTGTGGTGGGTTGAGCCTGGCTGGAGACCAGGTGCCCATCAAAGCTGCTCTATCACTCCTCTCCTCAGCTGGACAGGGGAGAGAAAATAAAAGAAAAGGCTCATGGGCCAAGCTAAGGACAGGGAGAGATTGATCACCAATCACAGACTTGACTTGGAGAAAAATTAAGTTATTACCAATCACATCAGAGTAGGATAATGGGAAATAAACCTAGACTTTAATACTTTCCTCCCAGCCTCCCTTTTTTCCTGGGCTTTCCTGATTTTCTCTATCTCCATCCACAGTGGTGCAGGGGACAGGGAATATAGTTGGTTCGTCAGTTGTTGGCAATCCTTCCTCCTCATGGTGAGGTTTCCTCACACTCTTCCCTTGCACCATCATGGGGTCCCTCTCACAGAAGAGAGTTCTCCTTGAACTTCTACAACAGCATGGGTCCCCCGTGGAGTCACAGGCCCTGTCAGCAAACCTGCTCCAGCATGGGCTTCCCATGTGGTCACAGCCTGCTTTGGGCATTGCCCTGCTCAGCATGGGATCCTCCACCGGCTGCAGGTGGATGTCTGCTCCTCCATGGGCTGCACCACAGGCTGCAGGGGAACCTCAGCTCTGGCACCTGCAGCACCTCCTGACCACCTTGGTGTTGGCACAGTTGTTTCTCTCACACATTCTCACTCCTCTCTTCAGCTGCAGTTGCACAGGTTTCTTTTTCATCCATCTTAAATACATTATCCCAGAGGTGCTGCCACTGTCGCTGATGGACTCAGTTTTGGACAGGGGTGGGTCTGCCTTGGAGCCAGCTGGCATTGGCTCTGTCAGACAAAGGGAAGCCTCTTGTGCCTTCTCACAAAAGCCACCTCTGTACCCCCCACCCCACACCGCTACCAAAACCTTGCCCTGCAAACCCAACCCAGTGGCTTTGCAAAGGCACAGTGTGCAATCACCCCTGTCCCTACACAGTGCACAGTTTGTCTGAACTAGGCTGAAGCTCTGTATGCAAAGCTAATAGAAAATAAAATGCTACTTCAAAGTAAAATTCTTGGTTTGCTTCCTGTTTGAATGGTGATTGATCAACGTTGATGGGAAAATGTTCTTTCCTGTTACTCCAGGGTGGGAGTGGGGGTTGTTTTAATAAAATTTTCCTATTTACTAGCCATACTAGACAGTGTATTACTTGGTTGACCAGGCCCTGAAGACAGCTTGGGTGAAGATCTTGATCACCTGCAGCAGTGGAGAAAACACTAGGTCTCTCCTGCAGAGCTTGGGATTCGTGATGCAAAATAACTACATGTGGGTGATATATGCAGGTAAGCAGGAAAAGGTGACTTCTGTGAAGGTAAGGGACTTCAGTATTTGTACAGCACCTCATACAGTGGACTCCTGGTCTGGGTTGAGCTCTGAGAGCTATTACCAGTCATTCTGATACAAGTTAAGTGTTATGGTTGGTCTCTTATCCTTTCTGTTGTCTCATTAAAAAAAAAAATAAGGGACCCCCCCCCCCAAGGTTCTCAACAAAACAAACCCCAAAAGCTTGAACACTGGTACTTGGAGAATGGTTCTATTTGCAGTGACATGCCCTTTGTTTCTGCAGGATGCTTTCCTTGGAGCTGCTACCTCACAATCTACTGCTATAAATTGCAATGTGACATGACTGGAACAGGAAACTGATCTTGCATCAAACTTTCCTACACACTGCTACAGCACAGGCTGTGTAATGTTTCCAATATCAAACTGTCTAAACATCTACCTACTCACATAGCAGGGAATTCCTTATTAGCTCCATAAACATTTATCAGAGTAGTTTGTCTCAAGGAAACCATTAAAGCGCTATTTATACTTGAGTAGAAAAAAAAAATTAACAGAACAAAGGGCAGTTGGTGAAGGCAAGTTCTGTGGGGTTCCCTTCTTCCCTTTATCACTAATATCCCAGAATATCACTATCAGTTGACTTTGCACATGCCTGCTCCAATTTTTATATGTCAGTGTGCATCCTCCTGGGGAAGGCTTTAGGGTGAACACTCACAGAAACCGCAGGACATTAGTTCTTAGGAGGAAGAGGAAGGCAAAGTGAAGAGTTAAGGGTAAATCAGATAGTTATGAGGTTCTGCATGTTTCTGGTGATGACAGAGGTCTTTCTGCATTTCAGAGCCTTGAGAGCTGCTGTATTGCAGCAAGTAGTAAGATACTTCTAAGACAAAATCTTCATAGCAATTATGGTTTGAAAACCTTTGTGATACTCTCCTCTTTTTTTCTCTTTCCAGCTGCTCCCAAACCAAAGTTGCTTTTCCAGTTGATCATTGGGTCCAGGAAGAAACGCTCCATGGCTTTCCCAGGGCAGAGATGTATGGTCTGTCCTCTGTGATTTGCTCTCCCATAAAGCCTGTGTGGTCACGATCATTAGAGATGCTTTTCAGAGAACGGTTATTGAAAGCTGGGAACAATGAGGTTTTATTTTACACGATAGATCTTTTGAATCTTTCTGGATAAGCAGCTAGACTGATCATTGTTAAATAGCTGTGCGCGTGGGAGAGAAGTTTCCCCAGTATCTGTGCTGTCAGTTTGACCTAGGTGGTGTGGGTGATGAGTCCCTCTGGGACAGCAGCCAGATTGCTAAAGCTCGAGTGCCTCTAGAACATGACCCTTCCACTACTTTAGAGCTGCTTTACCATGACTACTTTTACCTCTGTGTAGGTTTTTGGTGAGCTTTTTCTTTTTTTAGTAATTCCTGTAGACTGGTGAAATACATCTGTATTTATGCATATGACAGCTTGTGCATGTATTTGAACTGCAATAATTACTGCAGCTGTATGATGCTGCCTTTCTCTGATCAGATCTTTATTTTTTATATATTGATTTTTTTTTTTCACTTAAAACTGTCTTCCAAGTAGCAGATAAATACAGGAGCAATACTTCTGATTTGATTCTTTCACAGTTTTAGTGAACAATGCATGGAGATTCTAACTACTGGTTGTTGGAAGATGATGGAGGAAGGGCCATTTTAAGCTTGTCATATTTCTTATGCTCTTTCCCTATGGTTCTGGCTATTGACCACTATGTAAGAAGATGCAGGGCAAGACCATTCTTTGGTCTTGCCCAAAGCAATGGCTGCTTGCAAGATCAGAGCCAAAAAAAGAAAATACATGGAAATGTTAAAAAGAAGCAGGCAGAAAAATTCTGTTATTTATCCCAACCTATAATTCTAACTAAATCTCTAGAAAGAAGTGATCCTACTTTCCCCTTTGCACCCACTCCTCCTTATTTTGGCTCATCTATTCATGAGACCATATGGTGAACTGTAGTAGGTCTGAAAAATAACCCTGGATGACAAATCTTGCTAGTAACTACAGAAGATTTTTTACTTGTCATAAGCCAACAGCTGCGTTATTTCCTCTGCTTGCTATGTGGAGTCACACAGATGATTTGTTTCCTAGAAATCTTTGTAAAACACAGTCTTCCTTAAATGCTATACTTTGCAGTGCTTCTATGAGGGAAAAAGAAAAAAAATCCATCTGGAAATGAGGAATTGGGTCATGATAATTTCTCCCCACCCACAAGGTTTTTTGGAAGATAGGGAATTTAGACTCTTATATGCTTTGAGCCATTCTTCAAAACATCCTGCTTATCTTTCAAGTACCATTTGGTCCCTGGCTTCTTTTGCACACATTTTTATAGTATTGAGTGTTTTTTCATTGCAGCAGGCAGAAGCATCTGTTTTCTTCCAACCTACTTAGAAGTGTTGCTTTGCGTCTCCCAGGCACTCTGCTGTGAATTGTCTTGTAGGTGCATCCATGCATCTCCTCCTGTGTGTGTGGAAATGAATCAATGTTCAAACTACCCTCTGCTGTACTTACCACAGACAACTGTGCTAGGGACAGCTCTTTTTTCTAACTAGCCTCTTATAAAATTCCAGTTGTGCACTTAGGACTCTGATATATGGCCCGACAAGAAAGTCAACATGCAGAATAAGAAAAGCACAAATCACTCATTAATCTGTTCTCAGCAATAGCTGTATTTTATCTTAAATGTTAATTTCATTGAAATCATTGACATGGCATAACTTTTCTAAAAAAACCCCAAAAGAAGTAAACAAAAACTCCCATAAAAAAAAGCTACAGCAAACCAAACAGCAACAACTCCCCCCCCAAAAAAAAACCCCAACAAAAAACCCAAACCAAACCCAACATTGTGCATATCTGTAGGCCAGATACAGGCCACTTACTATCCCTGACCTTTAGTTTACCTGACTTGCTTTGAGATATATGAAAATAAGGAAGTCTTGTTTCTGAGCACAAGTAACTGCTTGGGGGTTTGGTAGGTGATCTCCTGAGGATGTGCTTCTCATCTAGACAGAGTCTTTAGCTTTCCTCCTAAAGCTTCTGTGGAAGGTGGTGGGATACTCGCCTGGGAGCATTGTTGTCTCACACATTATTGCATTTCATGTGTGCAATAGTTAAGGATCTATATCTATTGTGTTATCCCTAAATATTAAGATGCTTTGCTTATGCTAGACTCTCACAGTTCTGTAGCACTCATTTTATCCCCAGGTTCCATTTGTATTTATGTAAACAAATGCTTGGCATGTTGGCTTTACTTAGATTTCTGTTAGGAATATGCTCAGTTGCTAAAGGATGTCAAAATGCACAGAAGTGAAAAGGCTTGATCTCCAGAGATGGAAATGTTACTAATGCTTAAATGATTCTATTCAAATCCCAGTTAACGCATCAGTTGTTATGAATGTTAGTGTATTGGCTTGTGCAGTGCACTCTGTGATACTGGGCTGGGATTTTCCCACAGGTGTAAATGAGTTAATTTAATTAGAAACATAAGGGTTTGTGCCTGTAGGGATAAAGGAGCTGTGAACGGTGAGCTTGCAGTTGCTCACCCCATGCTTTAACTCTGTGCACAGTTCCACTGCTCTCAGTGGAGCCTTTTCTGTGAAAGGAGCCCTGTGTGTGTCAGCAGCAGTGGGGTGAAGACATTTAATGGGTGTGGTTTCAGTGGTCTCTGCTATGTGGGGAGCTGTCCCTATAGCAAGAGGCTGGCTGATAAACACACCAGCTCCTCTCAGACACAACCACTGATTTTAAACTGGAAACATTTGTGCCCATAAGAACAAATTTACAGTGCTGGATTATGTCCCAAATTTGACCTACATTGTTTTGTCCTATTTTCTCCTTTATAATCTCTTTTCGCAGTCCATGTAATTTTTTGTGTGTTCTGCTTTGTTCTTCAAAGCATGGATTAAACCACACTTCTCTCTAAACAGATAAATTCCAGCAGTATTGGGTCCTAGAGCAACCCTTCAATTTCACAGACCAGAGAGCCACAAAAATAAATAAAGATGGTTGAGCAGAGATTTCAGTCTTGAGTTTTTGCAAGGTCAGAATACCAACAATAACAAAAATAGTTATGTTTGCACATATTAGAGATGTTGGAGAAAAATACTTTGTCAAAAGAAAAGGAAACCCTGAGCTTAGGACAGATTTTTGCAGTGAAAATGTGAGTTGGGAGCTCTAACCTTTTGATTTGTGAGTTTTCTGGACAACAGAAACAAAGAAATTTCTTTTGTGATTGGCTTCTCTGAACTGGAGAGAAGATGACATGTGCATGCAGCTCCTTTCCAGCACGAGGGGATCCAGGCAGGAGGGCTTGTAAGCCCTTTTTGTCTGAATGGGATTGGGCCATCCTGGTGCTGTGGATGTTCAGGGCCTCAGCTGTCATGTTCAGGGGCAGCAGCACCAGCTACAGATGTTCAATGCCCTGACACAAGGGTAGGAAGCTGAAAAGAACAGTAGGTTGATACCTCAGTATCTCAAGGGATTTAAGCCCAAATGAATCAGTGAGGGCTGCCAGACAGGAGTTTCTGGTGGATGACAATTCATTTCTCTCTCTCTCTTCTTGTCTTTCCCTCTGTCCCTTCTCATCCTTTGCAACAGCAGTACAAGCTTCAGAGCTGCAGTGCAAAGAACTTTCAGCCAGTGAAGCCAAACGTTAATTAGAAGAGGTGCCAGGGATGAGATAACACTCGGATTTGGTATGAGTAGTTCATCCTCCCCTGAGGCAGTCAGACCGAATATTTTGACTTGCTACAATAATTTCCTGTGGGCTGATAACCACTGATTCGATACAAATTGTAGTAACAGGCTCTATCAGGAGCTGTCCTGAAGGGCTGTTGATTCATTTAATCCCACAATGAAGATTGAGTGAGCTATTATTTCGAAAGGCAAGTTGGATCCAGCATGTATTTGTATCAACACGCCAGAGATGACACAACCAGTGCCTCACCCAGCCCAGCAAAGTGGGGTTTTGCTAATGTTTTATTTGGTCTCCATGTTTGGCTGGAAGACAAGCAATGCTCTTTTGATGTGCTGTTTCTATGAACAGTAAACCAAAAACATTTTCTGTGACAGGGTGGCACTGCTGTGTTCTGCTCACTTGATTTCTGTGCACCTCCCTTCTGCACAGGTTCTAGCGGGAAATGTCACTGTGAGAATAAGGACTTAGGGCTTCCTGAGCTGCCACAGTGACTGGGACTGCCTGCCCACCAAATGCAGCTGGGAGCTCCTTACAGTTCCTGCCACATTTTGGAAGCAGTGAAGAGAGCCTGTGAGTGGTCTCGCTGAAGGAGTCCTGGTGGTCCTGGTCAGACAATGTGCAGCAGCATGTGGACTCTTGGCAGGTTCCTCATGACTGCTCTCCTTGGAGAGCCCCCAGGCAATCAGGCATCTTTCCAGGTAAGAGGTTTAAATTTTTTCCTCTTTACGTTTCAAGGAACATTTTTGACATTGTCAAAGTCAAACTGGAGCTTTCTTTGATCCAGGAGTGAAGTTGACTCAGCTCTGCTTTGCCCAGTATTATTTAAAGACCATGACTACTACTAGTGAAATATTACTCATGAATGCTGTTATTGCATTATCTGCTTTTCCATCTGTTAGATGCCATGGCCCCAGCAGCACAAATACCTAACAGTAGCAGCTGTCAAAGGTCTATTTAGGTATCTTCAAAAAGTAGTAAAACTTGATACCACTAAAGATAAGCCAAGTTTTGTTACAATGAAGTATTCTTTGGGTGTGATTTTAGAAATGTTACTATTTATAGCCCCTCTGGAATTTTAGTTTTATAGGTGGGAAGTTGTACTCATCTATCATTTTAAGTACAATTATTTGCTTATTCCTGGTTTGAACAATGTTACGTTATTGTTTATAACCCATGTACAAATATATAACCCTCTGGTATATCTGTACTCAGCCTTCTGTTTGGTTGCTTCCCAACTCTGGGAGTTCACACAGGATAAAAAATGACTTGGGCCAAACCCATGTCTCATCTTCTGAGTAACCCCCATGACTTCACGACAAATCAAAAGTCTAATTGTAAGCATAGCTCATGAAGCAGGAGATGCTCTGAGCCAAGTCCTGTGTATCATTTAGAAGTGTAAGATTACAATTCTGTAGTGAAGAGTGCATTTAAATATAAATGATAATCGGAACAACAAATCAAACAAAACCTTGTTTATATGAATTGAGTAGATCTGAAGACTCCTTGAAGCCAGGTGTCCCATTAATAAGCATTGCCTAATGGACGGTAGTTCCTTCAGAAGTCTCACAGCCCTGACTGTGCACAAGGAAACAACCAAAGAGTTCTGCAATGCCGTGGCTCCAATATGCTGCACACAGACAAGCTGAGTGTCTGCAGGAGGCCTGGGCACCCTGTCCCTGCTCCTGGCTGCTCTTGCACCCTGTCCCCACCCCTGTCCACTACTCAGCACCTGCTGGTCCTTCAGCCAGCCTGGAAAATTGTAGGAGAGCACAGCTCTTCCAGTCACAGCACAGCAGGTGCAGGGGCAAAGATTTTCTTGGGTTTAGGTCTGTCCCATGAGCAGTCACAGAGGTGAGTGGTGCCCTATGGCAGCTTCTGCTTCCCTGAGAGCTGAAAGACACGGCAGCAGCACCAGCAGCTTTTTCCTGCATCTCCTGGGCATCTCCCTGCTCACCACTGTGGATGGCTAAAATGTGCATTGGAGAAATGCATGTTTTAGGGCTAAAACCAGAGATGGGAGGTGGTTGTGCTGGGGCTCAGGCTACAGTCTGCAATCTGTCAGGTAAGGTGTACTTTCAGCGTGGATGTTTCTTTCCCCCGACAGTGCACCCTCGGTGCTGCCATGGGGCAGCCGGCAGGAGCCACTCTGGGAAGTGGCACGGCACGTTCCCTGCAAGGTACACGGCACTCCTGGTCCCCTCCTCCCCGTTGCCTGGAGTCTGCCGGGACGGCCCAGCACCTCGATGGCATCATTGTGTGGTGCCTGCTGGCCATATGCCACCCAAGGGCTCCCTCACCACCCTGGGGACTTTGCACGCAGTGCTGATCCTGCGCAGCCCTTGGAAGCCCCTCACCAGGGACTGGCCGGGGGGTGATGGGGTGGTTTAGGGGGAGGGCAGGCAGAGGAGTGTAAAGATGTGGTTGTTGATAAGACTCCAACCACCAAACCGGTCTGGAACCGTGTGATTTGGCACAGTGCAGGGAGCTGTAGCTAACAACACAAAAGATGAATAATTGCAGGTCATGGCATTCATTCTCCGAATTTAAAAATGATTAAGCTCTTGGTGAGGGCAGGCAGCTGCAGGTTCGGGCTGCCTTTGTCCCCCCAGCCATGGTTAACATGGCACTGACGTCTGGCTGGCAAGCAGGCAACTGTCCTCCTCCAGCCCTTCTCCCAGAGCAGGGCTGCTGCAGGGCCTTGCTGTGCCCCTCCTGCCCTGCCTTCAGAGGGGACTGTGCATGGCATGAACACCAAAGGTTCTTCTCCTGCTGCTCAGTTCTCCACCCGAATCAGCTGAGGTGATGTAAAGCTGTGACATGGGGTAAGTCACAGCCACTGCACGTGCCTGTCTCGAGGAGCTGGAAATGAAAGGGGCAAGAAGGACATACATCAACTCCCAACAGGCACACAACAGCCTGGTGCTCTGCTCTGCTGCTGCCATAAGTCATGTCCCAGGCCACAGAGAGAGAGCTTTAGAGGGGTTCATGGACCTGCCTACATTGAGTTTAGTTCTGTATTTAAAACTAACGCATATGTTGAGTTAAAGTGAAATAGTTAATGGCTGGGAGCAGGGAGGTTTTTATAATGTTGTTGAAGGGAAAGTAAAAATTAAAGGGCTGGTTTCCAATTAGAAAACTGTAACCTATATAAAACTACATCTTATCAGAATTGTCATATCTATTTTACATTCTCTCTCAGTGCTTGAGGGGTACCACATGTGCCGACAAGTGAATGTGTCCTTGGAAAAGAAACAGTAGCTACTGTCATTTCCTGTAGAGGGCTTGAAGAGAAATCCCGAGGATACTGCTAGTGTTAGTGTAAAAAAGTTCACTTTGGAACTGATGCTGTATGTTTTGAGCTAAGAATCTGTGTGAATTTTGCCCTCTATCTGCAGGTGCAATGCTTTGGTACAGTTAAGGTGGCACTTCAAAGCCTGTGAATCCTGTGAGCAGGAGGCTCCTTTCAGAGTTGCGGCATTGCTGACTCAGGAGAATTAATTCTTTTCTTTTGTCCTCCAATTCTTTTTCCCCATTTCACTCAGCAACCCTTTGAGAACTCCCTTACTGTCTGTCCATCTGATTTTAATGTGCCTTTGCTGCAAAGCTTGCAGATGTTTCCCCCTCCAGCTAATTCTTTACAGCAACAAGGGATGGTGTACAGTCGTGGGGAAGAGGTGAAGTCTGGGATTGTGAGCAAGGCTTAAGATTGCTATGCGTGGGGGAAAAATGATGCCTAATGGAGCAGCAGTTTCAAGTCCAGGGTGAAAGCAGACTTGCATGAGAGCAGACTTGGAGAAGTCTGTCACTTGCTTTGTCTATGTGTGGGAGAATTGGGGGATGCACCAAGTAACAGCCTCTGTACCCAGGCTGTCAAAGTGCATTTGACATTGCATAAAACTCATAAAAAAGCTTGCTTAAGGTGCTCTGTGATGCGCAGAAGCCTTGACGTAGCTATGAGTTTCTCTTGAGTGTTCCTCAGGAGAGGACCCTTCTGTATGAGATTATGGCCACAGCTTCCAAGCACTGCTGCTGTTGCAGATGTCTTTGGCTTCCCCTGGGGAAAGCTGACTGCAGTTGCATTTCAGTTTACAAAGAAAATAAAGCAAAAAGGAAAGAAAACACCCTAACAAACAAACAAACAAAAACCCAAAGAAATAATCAAATGCAAAATAGAAAGGACTGTTGCAAAAATAAATCATTGAAACCTACTGGGTTACAAACTGAATATAAACCATTGGTGTTGGGGTGTTGCAAGTAGAGAAAAAAAGGCAAGTTTTGTTCTGAGATCTGTTAATGGGATGAGTGCACTAGCAGCATGGAGGCTTGACAGTGGCAGGTCACATCCAGGACACTGGGCTGAATGTTCTGGACAAACTGGGAGGTGCCCAGCAGACAGCAACTAATCTGGCAGTTGTAGAAAATATGACCACTGGGGAAATCTGAAATGACTGAGCGGGGCACTAAGCCTTTCTCATTAGAGAGGATAAGCACCGTTACTGAGATGAGTGTGCATGCTGGAGCCTCAGGTATGGTTAGGAGTGTCTTAGAGAGAACAATCTTAGGTTTCATCCAGTACTGTGTTCTGGGATCTTCCTGTGTTATTGCAGGTGCTGAACTGGGGCTATGAAATTTTCAGTCTTCTTGTTTTGTAGGATGAAATGGGAGGAAGGCAGACTAGCAGCCACAGCACAAGACCTCACAACCACTGCTTCCAGACCACACTTCTGGTTCCACTGCTGGTCCTGAGCAGCATTATCTGCAGGTAATAATCTTACAATTCCTGTCCTTCTTGAAAGGGTTAACAGCTAAACTCTTTCCTGAAATGGGCTGAGGTCTCTGTGTGAGTGGAACTAAAGATCTGCAAAGTAATATTATGTTGCTGTTAAGGCGGCAGGAGGGATAAACTATCCTGGCTCATACATAAATATTTGCACTTATAAACAGGAGCAAGGGTAACTGGAGAAAAATGTGAAAGACTCATGTTGTTACTGTTGTTTCTTGAAGTTTGCCGTCCTGCAATGAAATACCTTTTAAATAATTCTATGGCAACAACAGCATAACAAACCCCACATTGCCTTCCACTCAGTTACTTTGACCAGCACCAAATTGCAGGTTGGTCACGGAAACTCAAAGGCTGCTGGTGCTTTAGCCAAAACACAAGTCTGCAGGAGCTGGGTCCTGCTTCTTTCTTTTCCCAGTTTAAGAAAATAAAAATCAAATAAAAGATGTTATATACCAGGCAGTTACAGCAGGGGAGATACAGAAATAACCTGTTTTATTACAAAAAGATACCTCTGAGCATCCAAATGCTAGGCCACTCAGTAATTAAAAATCATCGTAGAACCATGAAGAAAGCTGTGCCCTACACACTCCCATTTCAGACAAAACAATTATAGAAAACAGCTTAAAACAGATACTAAAACCAGCAGACAGTCGGTTAATAACCATAGGGTACATTAGGCACCTATGTACATTAGGGTACATTAGGCACATTAGGGTACATTAGAAAATGAGAGATTTGCCTGTTTATTTGCTTTTTCTTTGGTATAAAGAAATAACATAGTTCATAAGCCTCTCCTCTTCAGGGCTGACCACGTTGCTGGTGCAAGGCTAAGATGGGAAATCAGCAGAGGTTCATGACTGCCAGTTGCAAATCCTGTGGAAAAAGCACAGGCAAAAGAACTCCAAAAGTTGTTAAGGGTCATCTTCTCAGAACCAGGGCTGGGAGTGGTGAACCCTGGAGCATCCTGCTCTTTTACCAGCACCTTGTAGGTGGATGAGGTGGGGTGCAACGGGATGAATGTACACAGAGCATCCTGGAAGGAGAGGGTGCTAGGGCAGAAACTACTCCTGCACACCATGAGACTGTGGGTGCTGTGGCTCGGGTGGTGCAGAGCTGTCTTTGTGTTGCTCTCCACAGTCATGAGTGAGGTGGGTCTGGTTTTGCCAGCCAAGGGGAATGCAACTTCTCTTGGAGATTAAAATAGCTGGAGAGTGAATAGGACTTATGAACCACCACCACCACCTCTGAGGTACAGCTGCTCCTGGCAATATATTTCCAAGCATTTTATTAGATTTAGTTTTAAATGCCTCTCTCACTGTGATGTTCTCTGCTTCCTCCCAGGAGGTTTGGTTCATTAGGTCCATTAGTGCAATTAGGGATCCAACACATCAGATCACTTTGTAAAACATCAGTCCAAAGGGCATCTCACTGACAGCTGATATGGCTTCTCTCTTATTCCACCAGAAAAGCTGCAGGAAAAGAAAAGAATGTCTGAGTGTGTCCTTTTCTGGGGTGGATGTTAATCATGACCCACATCCTACCATGGCTGCTCTTGGAGAGCAGGGGGCCTGGGAGTGAATCAGGGATCAATTTTCAGCCTCCCTTAAGCATCACTTTTCTTGTCTCACACCTAGAGGGGTGCTGGTCAGGGTGTGGTGCAGTTCTGGCACCATTTTGACCAAGCTGGGAGCCAGAACTGAGTTATTTCTTGCTTTGTTCATTTGGAAGAGGCACATTCTCCAGGCTGTCCTGCTAGTAATCTGCTGAATCAGAGGACAGTCAGTGCAATGAGGGGAAAATCACTTGTCAGGGAAAGAGTGATGGCGTATGCTAGAGCTGTTAGGAGAATTTTGCCTGGCTTTGGACAACAAGTTTTTGTTTGATAATGTGGGAGATGATCAAGATCCATATTTAGATTTCAGTATGGAATAATCTAAGACAGCAACTCTTGATGTCAGTGGGAAATGAGCCTATTTATGCTAGACAGAATTTGGGCATGGCAGACCAGAACAGCCATATGTTGTACAGTATTATGCCACCCTCCCATGTACTTTTCTAGTCTGTTGCTTAAAATTCAATATGCTCAAAGTAGAAGCAGGCTGTGCTGTGTTTCGGGAACTTGTGCAAGCAGAAAATCCTGTTAGGAGAATAAAGCTGCCTAACCCACAGATTGCTTGTTGCATGCTTGGTGCCATCAATCACTGCCATGCCATGGCAGCTGGGCAAGGTGAGAGGGTGCCAGAAGTGTTTTGGCAAAGAGCAATGCCATCAGGGCTCATGGCCACAGTTCAGAGTGCTGGAGCTGCAGCCCCTGGGTGACCACCTTGCCCCTCCCATGGATGAATGTTTTTGGGGGAGATGTGGCTGAAGAGAATGTACAGCTCCCCTGAGCCACCACATTTTACAGCTTGGTGTGTTAAACTAGAGCTTGGCAGTTTTCCTCTTGTGTTAATATGCAGGGCAGTCAGCTAGGGTAGCTGTTTGGCTTCCAGGAAGGGCAGGACATTCCCCTGTGTCTGGAATGGCTCCAAGGGCCACAGCTACATCCAGCTGCTGTTCAGCCTGCAAACAGTGTGTGCAGGGCAATTACCTTTCAGAAGGCTGCACGCTTCCATTAACTAGGACACTTAAGAATCTTCCAGAGATTTGAGTATTTTTCTCACGCAAACTTTATTAAATTGCACAAATTCTTCCTGAGACCATTTGTCACATCACATCCTCAATTTATTCAATCTACTGTCAGTCACCAGCTTATTCCAGTTTATAAACCTGGCCAAACAGCTATACCCTGCACTATGTATGCACAGTGTTACACGGGCTGTCATCCCCTGCCAAAGGCTGTGGACAAGTCAGAGCTGAGGAGAAACTGAAAAAGCACTTAATTTAAAAAAACAAACAGAAAAACTGAAGAAAGAAAGAATCAGGTCAAGTTTCTATTGCAAAGGCTTGGGCTACAACTAAAATGCAGGTATTGGAACTTTCTAGACAATAAACACTCCTACAAAGACTTCTTTCATAAAATCTTTAAAAAGCTAAATTGTACAATAATACACACACACAGACAATTAATAGGATGTTTATTTTTCTATTTCATTTAGTTAAAGCCTGCAGTGGAGACTAATTCCTACAGCTGTGTGGATTGTCATCAGCCATGCTCTGCACTGGAGCCAAAAGTCACAGCCTTCTCACAACTTTTCGGACGGCTGCATCTCATGTTGCCATGGAAATGGACCTGAGCTTGCTGAAAGCTGGGTAATGGGCTCTAAAATCATTGCTGCTCATACTGAAAAATTGCTGGGGTGACCTTAGGTAGTTGTAGTAACACTTATAATGTCTAAGCTTGAGGAACCTTGGTCTTTGTTGGTTTTAGTTTGTAAAAGTGTTATGTTCATGTTTGTGTTTGAATTATCTGGTCAAATATAACCCTTCCATTTGCATTGCACTAACTGACCACTGTGTTGCAGCAGTCAGATACCATTCAGACCCAGCAACAGGGAGAGCATCACTAAGAAAATGGAATTGAGGAGGAGGATTGTTTGCTTTAACTGATCAGGCATAGGGACACAACTGACCTTTTCTTTTATCATGTCAGTCCTGTTGCACAACCATTTTCCATCAGACCAGAAGTGTTTGCTTGATCCACTGCCATTACAATATATGATAAAGTTCAGTATTATTATGTTCCACATTAATGTCCTTTCACTTTGCTGTGTTCAGCAATCTTCAGCTTTGCCCTAGTTTCACAGTGTTCTTAATTGTACTGAAAATGTTTGCCTCTAGCATCATAGTAACATCTTGCTAATCAAACAATACTGGCAAGGAAAATTATGCTATGCAGATAAATTTGACCATGAGAATTTAAACTGTAAAAAAGTTAAAGCTTTTAGGGAAAAAAATTGTGCCTGTAGTCACAGCATGAAATGCAGGGCTGCAAACAAAGAAAATCAGAGTTGGAAGCCATCTTCTCAGTCTATGGTTTTGTGGGAAAACCTTCTACACTTAGCAAGAGTCCTGCAAAAAAAAGTGCTTATATGCTACTCTTAGCCTTGACATATTTTAATAGGTTTGTCTTAAGTTATTCACCTTCACTGAATTAGCAGAAAGGTAATTTTTTACTTTTATATTAGCTCTAGAGGAACAGTATTGTCCACCAGAAAGTAGCACAGTTTTTTTTATTACTGTAGCATTTTAAGATATGATCTTGAAATGCTTTTAATTGAGTCTTGAGCATATCAATATATTATAGGAAACTGAGGTATACTCTTTTAATTCCTAGAAAAATCTGACCCCCTTGGAAGATCTGCAAACATCAAACATTGAAATACTGCTGAAAGTAGTAGTGTGTATGTACTCTCCACCTTAATATGTAATCTCATGGCGTGGTTATTTTTATTTACTGATCAGCTGATTTGTGGGTAGATTCATGGCATTTCAGGCTATTTGCTTTCAACATGTCCTTTGCCAATTCTCTGTCAAACTAAGAAAAAATTCTGTAACCATTTCAATCCATTTCCCAAATCTGACTTGTCTCCTTATGGTGCCTAACAGCACTGCTCAGTAGTATTTCCAAGCCTGTGCAGAGCATTCCTGTTGTATTCATTTAAAAAGAAGGCTGAATTTGGTCCATTATAGTTAGAAGAGCTCTGTGGCAGAGATGGGGTTTGCACATTCAGAGGGGAGACTGGTAATGAAGGTTGCTAACACTTCTGTAGGAAAAGTCATTAGGCATGCAGCCAAATTCAGATTTTATAATCTTCCTCTAGGCCAATGCTTGTGAGACTCAGGGTTGCTTTAATTATATTGGTTCTTTCAAATAGATTTTATAGGAAGAGGATTGCACTGTTTTCCTTCAGTGACTACTTTTTTTCAGAGGCTCAGAGGCTAAGGAAAAGATCTCTGATGGTTAATTAATTTCTGCAGAACCTTCACACACCCGTTCTTGTATGGGGTTCATATTTTAGAGTCAGGATTGTGACAGGGAGAGCTGAGCTCCTGCAGGCTGCCCCTTGCAGAAGAGGAAGTTCTCTGAGCCACTCTCCAACCAGCACAGTCACTGCAGCCACTACTGACAGCCACCACCAAACTGACACAGGGCTTCTTGATACTCAGAGGAAACTGAGGGACTGCCCACTGAGGAATGGACAGGCCAAGGGTGATCTCCAGAAGAGACACTCAGTGCAGAGTTCTAGCAAGGGTATTTCACAAAATTTGTCTTTCCTCAGCATGGTCGGAAAACTGCATCCCCTTTTCCTCATGTTAGCTCCCAGTTTCAGTTTGGATGAAGTTGAGGCAGATCTCCCACTGACTTCAAAGCAGCAAAGTCTAGGCATTTAGAGGAAAATCAATATGAAGAATAATGATGCAATATAACACTTCTGTTATAAATGCATAATGTAAATAAGACTCTTTTAAAGCATTTATTTAAATCCCCAGGCACTGGTGGAAAATAGGCCTCCAAATAACCTAAATAGTTTGGCACATTAAACTCTCAGCCCTTACAAATATTGGTAGTGTTTCAAAGAATGCATTTTTAAGTGAGCAATAAAAAGCAATTAGGCATGTAATTGTTGTTTTAGAGATTTAATCCAATTCCCACTGCAGTCAGTGGGAGTCTGCACTCACTTCAATGGGGACTGAGCTGGGACCTTACATATTTGAAGGCAGAGAAGGAAAAAGAAGGGGATAGGCAAACCTGATCAAAATCAGAACTGGGAATTTCATAAGCCTACATAAAATGCACAAAACATTTGAGATAGAAGACATCTTTTTGTTGGGCAGAAAGCATCTAACCACAACTGAGCAAGGTTTTCCCCTGTCCCCTGTATACAATGCCCCTCCTGTCACTTGACAGCCATATAATTAATTTATAGGATAGTAAACTTTTCTGAGCTTTTCAAAAAAGGTAACTCAGTTTCTCTGTCAGATGTCACACCACCTAATTATAATTAATTGTATATCTTTATTTGTCAAGTAGAACAAATGTTAAAAGACAATGTATAAACCTGAAATGGGCTAAACACTATGGAACTTACATTTGACATATTTAGGATAGACATGATTGCTATCAATACAGGCAGATGTAAGGCTTCAACATATTTTATGCTATTACTTTCACTGAAAGTAAAAACTGTATTTCATTTTTAAGGTGGACATTAGAAAGATATACTGTTCAGAACATTCACAATTACTTGTGAGAATCATGGGTGGTATATCAATATCTACACTGCAGAGATCTGAATCCAGGCTGTTAAGTATTTTGTTTTCCCCTTGGCTGATGTGCAAATATGACTATGAAGTTACACCACTCAAAACCAAGTTCCCTGTATGAATCTTTAAACTTTTGTCAGGATTATATCTGATGGCAAAAAATACTATGCTTGTTACAAGATGTTAGTGTAATTTTATTACATTTTCCTCCTAGGTATCCCACGATCTCATTTACAGCATTTTTTTCCCTGCAGAACTGACACTGCAGCCAAATATTTTGTCATCACTGAGTCAGAGTTAGGTTCATTGGTTTGGCTGAAATCTAAATGGAGTAAAGAGAAGATGGATGTAAATGGGCTACTCAGAGTTCTGGTGGAGGGAACAGCCCCTCTCTTTTGGTGCAGGAACAGAGGCAATGGGCATTAAGATGATCAGCCTGGTATGAATGGAAGCTCTCCATCCACAATTTAAAGGTGAGACTCTAAAACCAAATACAGTAAATCATATTATCTTAAAACTTGCTTTTAGTCTAGGAAAAAATTATATAAAGCTACATAACAAATTTTCCTAATATAAAAGATGGCTAGTAAGGAGACATGATGCAACTGACTTCAGCGACACGGAAAAATAAGTTTCCAAGGATTTACAGCAACCTAAGTATTACTCCTGGTGATTTATAAAGCTGCACACAGATTTTCTTTCAGACAGTCAGAGGAACCAAACACAGAAGATAGCTGCAATGATGTATGACTGTTTGTTTGACCTTGTTCGTCACAAGAACAGAGCCTTTAGATCAAATGTGTTCACACCAAGGCCGACTCTGCCCTCCCTACAGTTATTTGCCAACTGCAATGGGGCCTTGGAGAATTAACATTTTAATGATTGGACTTTGGAAAATGTTTTCTGCTCTTTCTACAGAAATGCAAATGCACTCGATTTCCGAGGAAAAGTACTATCTACCACCATTCAAAAAAAAAAAAAAAAAGCAATCAAGGACAGACTACAAGGTGTATGAGCAGATCACAGTCCCCCACTGAAACCCTGGAGAAGCAGTGCTTTGAATTTGCTGACTGACCACTGGATGCCACTATTGTTCCACTGAAATGAAGTGTAGTGTTATCTTCTGACTGGCTTACTATCCCACTGAGTTTAAATGGCACCACTATGTGCAATTTTCCGCAGAAAATAAGCAATTAGATTTGAAATTATTAATGCATTTTACCGTGTTCAGAAATTTGACTTTTCTCCCCACTCAGAACCCCTTCCCTGCAGGAATCACAGCACCAGTCTCTCCCTTTGAAGGCCCTGGCAGGCTACCTCTGTGTTTTGACCAAAGAGGAGCAATTCCAAATCCACAGCCTCACCATGCAGAATATTTAGGCATTATTCAGGAAAAGAGGAAGAGATGAACAACCAAGTATTAGCCTCCAAAAATTCAGAGACCTGAACTGGGGAGATGGTGATGGTACCGTGGTCCCCGGCTGGCAGAGGCTGCAGGGATGCTCAGAGCCTCTGTCAGTAACAAACTCAGTGTTGGCTTATACATTAGGTTTAGAAGACAACAATGTTAAAAAATTGTGCCATTTTCTATACATGAGTGGGTCTGGGTTATCTTCCTTTTAAAATCTCTTTACTGTTTTTAACATTTTAAACTGCATATATATATTTGAAGCCAGACCAGTTCTGCCTCTGTTTGCAGAATCACAGGACATGGATTGCTGTATTTCTCACCATCCTCAGGTCTGTGTGTGCAGCTCCTCAAGATCTGTGACCTCTAGAAGCTCACAGGGAAACCCTGCGGCTCTCAGGACATGGAGCAGCACTGAGGTTTGCCCATGAATGCTCTGAAAGGCATTAATTTCCCCCTGAAAGGTCTTTCCTTTTAGCCCTGAGATAAACACAGGGTGAAGCACTGCCCCAAGGACTCCACACACTTGCATCCCACGACACTGGATCTCTGTAGTATCTCATGCTGATGTTTTCCATGATTAAATTCCCACTTGGAGCTGGCACTGAGCCCTGCTCTAGTAACAGAAAGTGTGAGCAACGATGCCGCCTGTGAGCCTCTCTGCTCCCAGCTTTCCCTCAGCTGTTTTCCTGTGCAAGTTTTCCACACACCAACACCAGTCATCCTTTGCTGTCTCTCCCGTGCAGCCATATTGTGGTTTTTTCCATTTCCCGGAGACAACTCTGTCAGGAAGGAATAGACATTCTCCTCTTAACTGCTCTGCTTGATATTCCACAGGCAGTCACCTCCAGCAAGAGGTGAAGTACACAACTGCAGGTAGTAATGTCTTAAATCCTCTGCTCTAAAACTTTGCACTAAATCAAGGAATTATGTTACATGCTGGCACCTCACTGTACCACTAAAAAGAAGTTTCTCCCTTTCCTACAGATAGTATAAGAGGGAAATGAACATGTTTTTTTCCTTATGGAATTTGCACACACATTCCTTCTATTGGCAATTTCACACACACACACACACACACACACACACACACACACACACACACACACACACACACACTACTGGGTGTTTGAAATTAAAATCAAGATTGCTTTCTTCTAGCTGAGGAATTCCTAACCTCATTTTGCAGCTGCCTTTCAAAATCCAGCAAGTGTACTTTAGTCACCGGGGAAAGGTAACTGTCAGCTCTGTGGATATGGAGACAGAAATAACAGTATAATTTATGATTGAACCTAAAACAAATCACCTTGATTTTTTCTTTTACAGTTTTCAGAACTTCAAGTGATTTCAATATGACAACAAACCTTTCCCACCATACTTAGTGATCATTTTTATTTGAAAAAATGCCCTTTTTATTTATTGTGGATTCTCTTTATGCTCCAACGCAGATGTTAAAAAATATTTCTTTGGCTTCATTTCAAAAGAGCACTATTCAACTTTTTGTAAATCCAGTTGTACAATGCAGAATACCAGTTTTCATTCAAAAGAAACCTGATATAATAACAACAACAACAACAATGATAATAATAATAATAATAATAATAATCTAAGTGTTCTAAAGCACATGTCACAGCCCGGACAATGACTGCAGAGGTGCATAAGAGAGTTGTTACCATACCCACAGCATACAAGATTAGATGTTGTTTCTGCAGATATTCAAAGTAGTAACCTAAGCTCATGGAGTGGAATGTTCAGGTGTTTTCTGGAATGCAATTTCTGATAACAATTTTACAAAAATTATTTCACTTAAGGACATTTTTTAAGATCCATTTGTTGGCCTCAATCTGTTTTTTTTGTTAAGCAGTTCACTTTATTTCTTGAAATAACAGAAAACCATTCTTAAAATATTACCCTAGAGACATGTGAGAACAAGTTACTCATCATTGTCTTTCCAGTTCTGGACAGAAAGACATTCCACCAGCTGGACTTGTGTTTAAACTGTGAATACTGGTGAATGAGAAGTTTCTTTGTGGAGGCTTCACATTAAGAACTAAAGAGAAAACAACTCACATTACCAAGACTTTCTTATTATCTTTAAACATTTAGATTTAAAAATATTTTCTTTAGTTTTGGTTTGGATTTTGCATTTCTTTTGCAGACACAGTGTGCAAGAGGCAGGCCAGCTGTCTGCAGACACAGCATGTCTGGGCAGAGATAGCTAGGAAATACTGTTCACTTCCATATTAGTGTCCTTTAAATTTATTTTAAACTATAAGTATTTGATTATATTTTTAACATATTAATTTGAATATTGCATTTTTGCTAAATAGTTACAGAGTTTCCTTTCAGCTGGTAATCTATCTTGAAATTTCCTTTTCTTTTCCTAATGCAGGTGATGTCACTTGTGCACGTGAAGTTTAGGATGTACATAGGCACTTGAGCATGAGCACTCGCCAGACTGAAGGGTGATAGACAATCACATACACAAATGTTTCCTAATTCTTTTGCTGAGCTCATCCTAAAAGAAAAAGGAAAGGATTTTGATTTAAGTGTCTTTAACTCACCCTAGCTCATACTGTACTCCAGCAGAGTGACATGAAGCACCCCTCTAGGAAGAGGCTGGTTTCAGTTTCAACTGTTCAAAACTAGTTGCAGCTGAGAATGCTTAAAAACTGGAGTATCAGCTGTGTTCTGTGTGGACAACTGTAGTTTAATGGCTCTGCAAGCTAATCAGAGATCAGCTAAAGATACACAGGATTGGAATTATTACATTATGTTTCTTCTCTAACACTTAGTGTTGCTTTGTGGGCATCAGACTGGAAGGACTGTGTTGTGGTAAAATATCATTCTAGAAATTTTATTTTCCTAGATATTTCACTTGGTTGATAGTAGCACTGGGTGAAAGCTTTTAATTCTTCTTTTTACAGTCAATAAATTATGCTACAGTAAATTTTCTCATGGAAGGAGATTTGTATCTGCACGCAGTGTCACTCCTGGTAGCTCTGAGGCCTGTGCTGCTTCATAGGATTGAAAATTAATGGTAAACTCAGCTGAGAGTGTCAGCGACATATTTCTATTGAAATGGAATGTTCTAATAATCTGAAATTGGAGCTGAGAAAATAAATTAGAGCCCTTGGTTATGGAATGGATTTCTCTAAAGATACACTCAATACTTTGGTGCCTCAGTTCCCACGTGTTTAAAATTAACACCACTTCTGCTCCCTTTTCTCTGACAACCCTTCAGAGTTTGGGGTTCTGTGTTTTTGTGGTGCTGAACTGTGGCACATTTGCTTATTTGCTGACAGTAAAAAAGTCTTGTCTTCATGACTGCTGAGAGATCAGATAAACCACACTCTGTTTCTGCAGACACCAAACTAACACACTTCATTCATTGCTTTCCTCTGAAATGCTATTTTGCTGCTTTTCACAAGCTGTGGAGCTTCTCTTCATTTCCCTGGTGCTACCTTTGTCTCTTTCTTCTTTACAAACACACTACAACAATTTCAAACCCTTTTGAGTGGTAGTGTTTGATAAGGGCATTTGCACAAGTACCTCAGCAGCTGCTCTAATGAAGGAGAGCAGTTAGATGCACAAGATTCAGTGACATTTACCCCTGCCTATAATGTTATTTCAGAAGTGAGATGCTGAACAAATTTTTGTAAAGCTTTTTCAGATGAAGATTGAAGCAGACATGCAAAATATTGCACATATTCTCCAAAGATGGTGTATGTGTAGTACAGGACACGGTGGGAAGGAGAACAGCTGTTTCATGGCATGGGTTGCTATAGCTACTAACATCAAAATTTGTCATGAAGTATCTTCATCACTGAAACTCTTCAACATAGTTGAACTAAATGGCAT
This sequence comes from Lichenostomus cassidix, assembly GCF_008360975.1. Classification (NCBI taxonomy): domain Eukaryota; kingdom Metazoa; phylum Chordata; class Aves; order Passeriformes; family Meliphagidae; genus Lichenostomus; species Lichenostomus cassidix. The sequence continues at coordinate 13,777,171 of NC_139489.1, read as the reverse complement.
TATCTGTGCTGCTCCTTGCCTCATGGAAGAGGTCCCTTGAACTACTAATAGTCTGAACGATTTCAGAAGGGAACCTGAGTTGCTGCAGGCATTGTAGCCATTTGATGTTTTATCTTCCTCCAAAGGTCTTTGGGGCAAATCCAATGAGAGCCTGCCTCCCAGAATGGAAGGAAAAACTGAGTGCCTATGGTACCCATATAATGTGTAGAGACAGTTAAATGAGGTAAATATCTGCTCCCATCTTTAATCAGAAAGAAGATTGCAGAGAGAGAAATGTGTGGGTGTAGCCCCCTGAAAGGGATTAGCATCTAATGCCTCATTGACACTAAAACTGGGGAGTCCCATTCCTCTTCCCGTTCTTTCTTTTCTCTCTCTTCTCTCCTAGATTGTTTCATACTTGCTCCAGCATATTTGGAACACTCTGTGAGCCAATTCTCTTGCTAAGCTGCTGAATTCTAGCCTAACCAAAAAATTAAAACAAATAGAATTAATGAGCTGAACTGACTCAGATGAAAGTGCAGTAAAAACCAGGTCCTGTGCAAAAGCATAACTGTGCAGACAGTTTTGGGGAGGAGCAGTGAAATAGTGGCAGTCCGTGTTTTAGTTGGCATCTTGTCACTCACCCTGAGGCAGTCTTGTTCAAAAGTTTTGGCTGTGGTTTCTTTTCTGTGGAGTCAGCATCCTCTTTGTGTTGCACCAACTTGCATCCCTGAAGCTTAGTTTGCTTTTTGTGTCTTTGGCTCATCACAAAGACTTACTACTCTGACAGGTAACAACAACATCTAATCCGTGGATATTTTGGTGACTCTTGGTGTCCTTGGCCAAACCCCTAGGGAAAGACAGGCATCTCTTTCTCTGCTTTTTTTAACCTAACAGGGAAATCTCACTGCCCAAGTGCAAGAGAAGAGGAAACTTTCAGCCAGAAGTTGAATGTCTTTTAAACACTGAGCCAAGTGACTCTCACAAAGTGGGACACTGAGGGAGAGGAGGGACTGGATCACACACGTGGGCTTAAGAATGTAAAGTCCTGTAACCTGCCACAGGTCTCTTCATCTTTGGAGCCTCCAATGGGCTCCAGAAACATCTATTAAGATCACTGCATGACTGGAGTTTCTAATGTGTGAGCTGTAACTGAGAGCAGACCTTAAAGCGCTTACTAGAGCAGAGCACAACCCACAGACTGGCTTATGAGGTTATTTTTATGCATCTCCACAAAGAGACATGAAAGCCCTATGAGCTGGGCTTTGTCGAGACACAGTTCTTACACCAAGAGACAATAAGGGAGTCACAGGCTGCCACTGGCCTATTGCATAACAGGATCAGACATTTTAATGAGCTTCTGCTAGTCCAGGGTTCGTCAGCCCTGCTGATTTGTAATCAAGCAGGACACTGCTATAGAAACCACTCCAGCAAACAGCATTTTTGAATGTACTTAAGAAGATGAGTTTGAATTCAAATGCAAACAAACTGTGGATCAGTCCATCTCTTTCTGAATTGTAGGAGGCTGTTGTCCTACCGTTCATGTTACAGTTTCATCCAGCTTGAATTTAAGCTTTTAGAGGTATTTAGTAGATTTCATTTCATAAAGCAGTTTCCTCTGGATCTTTAATATTTTTCCCATTATAATTCTTAATCCCACTTTTTAGCAAATAATTACAAAGAGGAAATGACAAACACATCTTCAAAGTTTCTCTAATTTTTTCTGTAAAATACGTTTATAAAAGAAATTGAACTAAAATTAATTTTTAGGATAACATGACAGAGCAGAACAGAGCATGACAGAGCAGAACAGCTATGAAATAACACAAGTTGTTTGATTATTTTTAAACTGAATTATAAAGTAAAATAAAAGGAATCTCTAGATAATTCAGTTGAATAGATTCAAGCAAGCCCAAGTAAAGAAGGAAAAAACTGTTAAAGGAGTTACTCTCTTAAAATCTGGGTTATTGTCAAAGACCTGACATCCACTACAGGTTATTTATGATATTACTCAAGAGAGTAAAATAAATAGTTAATGTTATCTTTTACTGTATCCCTTAGGACCCTAAACTTCCAAAGACACCACCCTTTCTCTAGACCAAAATCCTCCTTATGTCACCGTGCTATGAATCACTTTGGAAAGCTGTGTTTTACTTCTCACTGTAGTTTCCAAAGACTACATAATACCAAACTGGTGCATTATCAGTGAAGGACTATGTTGGGCTACAGTTTGTCATAAGGTAAAATTTCCTCTGATACTTTTGCCTGAATGCATCCCACAAAGACTTTTCCTTTCCTGGCTAGCCTTTTAAAAAAACATAAGCCAAACCCGATCCATGATGCACAGCAGAGTGCTTGGGGAGTTCTCCCTTGAATAGCATCAACTTCAGGAACAGCTGCTAAGATCAAATGGACAAAGGGAATTCAGCACCACCCACCCCTGTATTATGTTTTAAAGCTCCAGGAGCTTAATCCTTCCTGTGAACAAGGTCTGTTGTCCCACTCACCATTATCACTAACATATTCTGTGTAAGTCTGCTTCCTCTTCAGGGTGCACCTGTGGCAAAGCTGCAGTATAAAGGTCCAAAGTCTGCGTTAACCTGAGTGATAAAATGAAAATTTTCTTCTGCACTGTGAGGAATGATTTCCTATGACCTAAATAACACTAAAAAAATTTAGTTAATAAAAATGTTTATTAGTGCTTTTGTAAAGGTACTAAAGGCCAAAGCAACAATCAGTATTTTTGCAAGCTGACAGAATGTCCTTCTGACAGCAAGAAATTATCAGTTTACACACCCCACGTTCTTTTTCACCTGCCTGGAGAGGTAGTTATGGTCTGCTCATAAATGACAGAAACAGCTTTATTTCCAATATCTATGACAGGAGTATATTTTGCCTCTGGAAGTTAAATTTTGTTGACTTTTGAAAGACTGATTTTTTAACCTTACTCAGCATTTTTCCATTCTCAAGCTGACCTTTGAAAACCAGAAATGTTGAATGAAAAAGAATCTGGAAGCAGGGCAAGCAATGTGTGAGAGATGTAGGGAGATTTATCACGGCTGTGTTTGTGGCAGAAAATCCTACAAGGCTCATTTTCTTTCTCAGTTCTATCCCTTATTGCACACAGATCATTGCTCTGTCTACTTGGTGACCCTAACAGTGAAAATGCTAATGTACTACTTGTGTCCTATGTTATCACTTTCTAAAATTGAAAACACTCAGGAAATAAGCAAAATTGGCCAACTTGGGGAGAAAACTGAATTTAAGAAAGGATATATAACTATAATCTATTAAAAATAAGTATTTTACAGCCTAATTGCTGCTATTTCTCTGTGGTGGTGTCTTTCCAGTCATAACAGTCATTCTGTCTACTGCATTCTGTCAGTAATTTTTCTTTTTTTAAATTTCTTGGTCTGGTCTATAACACCCTAGCTTTTGAAGAAAAAATGGCAAGAATAATCATCACTCTCTTACTTAAGTCACCGAAAACCAGGAAATAAAGCACTACCAATGAATTTACTAGGTTAGAAAGATGACATTAGTTTATTAGCAGTGCTGGATGCATGGCGATTTCTCCTCAAAGCATTCATGAATAGCAACTTAACAGACAAGGTTACATCCATGGACTAATGCATATTCATCACATTTCTATTGCATATTCATTACATTTCCTGAATACATGGGTGTATGCTAATTATTTCCATTAACTTATTCGAATATGAGGTCTACTGAGGGTCTTTGGCGGTTGTTTGTGAACATCCCATGCCTCAAAATTTCCTTTTTATGGTCCTGGATTTTCTGATGAATCTCCTTTCCTTGAGATCATTTTGTTTAATGCTTGTGATTACTTGCACTGAATCCTCCAACAAAGTACTTTCCTCAAAGCTAAATGTAAAGAGAATATCAAACCTGTTGTGGTGACCTCAAAAAAAATATCACAAGAGATTAAGGTTGATAATATTGGAAATTATTGTTTATTAAGCTGGAAATGCATTAGGATGAATATTTCAAATTTTGAAAGGCAACACGTCACATATTTAGTGGTCTGGTGTTAGCACGTTTAATTGATGTTCTCTGCGCAATAAAGCATGTGCCAGGCTGGGTACGTTGGTAATCCCCCAACCATCACTCCCTGCCACAGAAAAGGCTGTCAGTCTTCCTCATTTTCAGGCATTTTTGTGACATGGGACTGGGAGAAGAACCCTTTGGGAGCAGCTGTGGAGAAGCACTTGGGGTTTCTGGTGGATGAAAAGCTGGACATGAGCCAACAGTGTGTGCCCACAGCCCAGAAAGCCAACCCTACTCTCCCAAAGAACCGTAGCCGGCAGGTCGAGGAAGGGGATTCTCCCTCTCTGCTCCCCTGAGAGCTCACCGGAGCACTGCACCCACCCTGGGGCCTCAGCACAAGCACAGTGCTGTCCCGTGACAGCAGCTCCAGAGGAGACCACCAAGGGCCGGAGCACTCTGCGATGGAGACAGGCTGGGAGAGCTGGGGCTGTTGAGCCTGGAGATGGCTCAGAGCAGACCTCATCGCACCTTCCCTTACTGGAGAGAGCTTATAAAAGAGAGAGTGACTCTTAAGACAGGCAGAGAGCGATGGCCCGAGGGGAACGAGTTTTAACTGCCGGAGGAGCCGGGCCCGTGCTGTCGGCGGGCCGCGGGCAGGTGGCGGAGGCGCGGCCAGGCCGCCCCGGGCGCGGCAGGTGCCGCTGAGGGTCTCCCGGCAACCGCGCGGCCAATGGCGGCGGGGCGGGGCGGGGCGGGGCGCGGCGCGGGTTTAACCCCGTGGGGCCCGGCCAGGGCCGCACCGGCCGCGGGGCTCGCTCGGCAGCCGCTTCCCTGCTGCTCCCTGCGGCCGCAGCAGGTGGGGGTGCGCGGTGCGCGGGCTCCTCCGCCCCGCGGCGGGCGGGGCGTTGGGCGCGGCGGGTAACGGCGGCCGCCGGCGGGGCGCGGGGGCGGCGGCGGCCGGGGGCGGAGGTAGCGGCGGTGCTAGCGGCGGTGCTGCGCTGGGCTGCCCTGCGAGCCCGGGGCTTGCGGCGCTGCCGTGTCTGGGCTCGCCCCGGGCCGGAGGAGGGCCCCGTGCGGGGGCAGCAGCCTCTGGCCCGGGCGGGGTTGCGGTGCTGACATGTGCTCCCTTCTCTCAGGCTCCGGCTGATCCGCGGGGACGAGCGAGAGCCGCGGCGGGGCTGGGCTAAGCCGGCTCTCCCCCCGGCTCCTGAGGCCCGGCGTTTGCTATCTCTGAAGCTACAAGCGGCAGATGCTCGGAGGTGAGAGCCGTAAAGCTTTCTCCTGAGTCAGGGAATTGGTGACTGCTCGGGCTGAGCTGGCGGCTCACGTGATGGGAGAGTACAGGTTCCGTAAGTGACTTGGGCGTTTTTTAAACGTGGTTTAGAATTGTATTTATTTGCAGCACAGCTCCTTTCAAATTGAAGATCAAATCGTAGTGCGAGACCAGTTTGAAGTGTTACTGCATCCCCAGATTCTGTAGAATGCTCTGCCGCTTGCTGTGCTGAGTGAAATAGTTAAGCAGGGCTCCATAAGCTGCCAAGGTATGATAGGAATTTCAGGGCAATGACTTTAAATAAGAGGCATTCGAAGTAAAATGTGAATGTATTAGGTAAGTTTTAATAATGAACTTAGAAAGGAGACCTAGAGAAATTATTTGATACAATTAATTGAGATTTAAGATTAGAAGTGTTTATGGGGGAAGGTGATGTTGTTTCTAGGGGTTTTTGGGGGGGCTATGGGGGCAGAAAGCTGAGGTACTAATATCAGTTATAATTTGGACTGGAAAGATCATAGGAGACAGTAACACCAGGCTCATGGGGTTCAATATCTTGGTTCTGAAGCTGGCAGCAGATGCCATGGAAAAGATGTTAAGTATAGTTTGGTTGTACAGCAATGCTTTTATCTGTGTATCCTCCCAAGATGCTGCAGTCTGAAGCTGAAGGATTTCTGAGCAGAGGCTGAATCTGTCTTTTTAAATGTAATAGCTGCTGATGGATGTTTTTTAAAAACTGGAGGCAGTTAATACATTTAGTATTCACAGCACCTCATGGTGATGCAAGTCCACAGTTGTGTTTTATATGGAAAAAATGCCCTTATTTTCCAGCTTTTACATTGACTGTTTCATTGCGTTCTTTTTCACTGCTGTGTTAAAAGAAGCAAACAGTATTTGTTTTCTGTGTGTTGGTCCTGTTTCTCCAGCTGTTTCCTCTTCTAGCTGAAAAGCCACAGCTTATTAGTTTATTGCATGAAAGCATTGCTTGACCTTTCTTGTACCATATTCAGGTATATTCTGTCGTTTTGTACAGGGAAGGTTGTACCTGTGTGTGATATTAAAGGTGGAGAAGCTTGGTGTTCAGAGAGAGACATTATGGTGGTCTAATCTGTCCTCTGCTCCTGTGTTCTGCTAACTCCCTGGGAGCTGTTATTTCCAGAGGACTAATCATAGGGACCTGGGATCTCTTCCTGCATGATAATGCCTAACTAGAGTCTGTTGGTTTAAGTACATAGCAGAGTTGTCTTTTTCATTGTGTTAGTTTGTGTTTATGAACAAGGAATTTCAGCTGCCGTTTTTTTATCATCCATTTGTTCCATATGAGGACCATCTTCTGCAGTTTGTCATTCAGTCTGGATTTATTTGTGTGAGTAACTCTATATAGTACATGAGTATTTTACCTGTTCATCACTTTTTTTTTAATTTACTGAACAACAGAGATGCCTGCACAGAGCCCTTTGGGACTCTGTTTTTTGTCTCTTTGGGACTTTCATACACTTTCCTCACCCTTCTATAACTTGTTCCTACACTTTACCCTTCCCTGTTTATAACTGGTGATTAACAAATTCCTTCACATCTTAGTTTAATAGCTTTTGGAGGGAGCATTGTGAAAAGCTCTTTGCAAATCCAGTTACGCTGTCTTGCCCAGGTGTGGTGGAATATTCCGTCATCCAGAGCACTGTGGCAGACTTGTTAGTGTTCGTTCCTTCCACAGAGGGTGTGCTGACATTTCACCAGTCCTATTTGTTTGCAGTTGCCAAGTTTGTTCTGTGACATGTTTTGATTAACAGAAGGCTAGAATTTACATGAGAATTATTCCTTTAATTCCCGTGTAGTCTCTAGAGAAAGGATGTACTTATCTTCTTGCATTCCATGCCTTTAACTTGCAGGTTAAATGCTACTGAAACTTGTAAGTTTCCTAATTTCTGATATCTGGAATACTAGTTCTGGCTCTGCCCAATAAGTATCTCACCAATTTTAGGAGCTAATAATATAGTGCTTTGTTTTTCTTTTTAAAAGTTGTCTGCTATAAAGTTTGGCAAAAGCTGACCTCAGGAAGAAGGGGAGGACATGTAGAAGACAGTTCATGAGGTTTTCCTCATGTCAGTGACATAGGGAGATTTGGTTACAGAATGTTCTGCTCCAGATACATATAGTAAGTGGTTTGTGAATGCAAAGAGAGAAATGCAGTTTTGAAGATTAACAATAGAGTTATTGTTTAGTGATAGGAAAATGCTAATGTGAAGTCCATCATGTTAGTTCAAAATGGGGTAGGAATTTGGGAGGCAGATAAAATGTTTCCATGTTTCAATTTTTTCAGTGATTGAATTAACAGAATTTCAGTCATCTGTGTACATAAAATTTGGCGTTGAATCTTGAGGTTTTACATCAGATTATATTCCTTATAACCTGAGTGTTTGAGACAAAGACCATGACAGCACAATCATTGAACAGAGATTTCATATCCACAGGCTGGGTGGTTTGACTTGCTTTTTTCATGTTACTTTTGACAATATTGGGTAGTTCAGCTGGAAATCTGATATTACTTCATGTTCCCATGGAATGTGGATAAGTGGAGGGTTTCCTTCACCCTCATTTTGAAGCTAATAGATTAGTGATTAAGTTGCCACAATTTTGTAAGCGTGGGAAGAAAAATCTGGGCTCAGCTTTAGTTGTAAGACCCTTCATTAAAATTACAATATTAAGTGAAGGTCGCTAAAACTGTAATAGATTTTTAGAGGAAGGAAATCTTTTTACTTTACTATTATCACTGAATAAAATATACAAATTAGTGCTAATTATAAACTTATTAAAAAGTCTGGAGAGACAATAAATGTCAGAATTTTATGGAGGAAATGCAGGGACTTTCCTGGTGATTACATGAATTGAAGCAAGTATATGTCATGACATTACCAGGGATGTGTTTGTAAACCTACAGTGTCATGACTGGAAGGTACCCTAAATTTACCTAGACTTTTGTCTCTTTGTGTCTATCCAGATAAAAGCCATCTGTGTGGCGTCTGTGGATTACTAGACAAATGTAAAAGCTTTAAACAGCTTCATAGCTCCCTTTGGGTATTATTTTAGTAGAAAAGAATCACGTTGGTCTTTAAGTAAATGCTAAGTACATACCCCCCGCAATTTCGCAAGTTGAAACACATGCATGTCACGAGTTGTAGTATTTGAAATATATACAGAAGGACTGTTAGACAATTTCTGGTTGATGCTAACTCTTCAGACTTTTTTAAGCATTGAACCTCTCCAGAGGTTCCTTTCTATATCCTCCCCACCTTGGGGAAGGTAAAAGTTTTCTGGGTTAGCAGATACATTTCCCACTTGTCATACCCTGTGTAGGTTAGGGGTAACCAGATGGTGCAATATGATCACAGCACTGTGCTGTGACAATTCTGTGCTAAATGAGTGTGTTTTACAAACCCTGTTACAACTGCTCCTTTTCAAGTTTAACTATGATACTTAGAAATTTTAAGTATGCTGTGTTGAATTTACAATTCTACTTCTTCCTGATTATGATTTTCAAGTTTTTATATGGCCTGAACTTGGGCTTACTTAATCAGATTTCTGTCTTAAATTTTGGCACAATTATTGTCAATTCCTCTCCTGTCCCCCAAAACACAAACCAGTAATTTTATGAACAGCTTCTTTCAGCTCTTTGGGCTTATGAAATATGCTATTTTGGAATTTAAATCTTGTTCTTGAAAAGAAAGATGTCTTCATTAGTGAATTGTCTAGAAGTTTCTGGAAATATTTCTGTAGGTTTTTTGTCCAAAATTCCCAAGGTGGCTTTCAAAGAAGTTCTGGTATATTATTACCATGAGAGTTCTTTGGGGTTTTTGTACTTCACTTGTTCCAACTAGCACTTGAATGCCTTGGTTTAAATACTGCTTCCTTGGTATTAATCAAGCTCTCTGTGATTTTGGTGGGATGTATGTTGGGGTTTTTGTTCAATATAAGATTTCTTTTTGCAGTGAGATGGCTCTGCTGTTATACTCACACTTCTGAAGTTGGGTTCCAGAGGCTCCTTTTTGGACAATCCATCTATGCCTTGGCCTGTCCAGGAATTTCTTGCTTAGGAGAGGAAGTGACTGCCAATTGGGGCAATTATATCTAGAAAGCACTGGATGGTTACAGGTTTTTGGGCAAGTGGTTGAACCTGCTAGAGAACTATAACAAATCCCTGTGTACAGGGAATGGGCACAGAAGGAAAATCATTAAGTGATTACAGCCATTTTGGCTGTTCAGTGATTCTTTTTTCTCACCTGCACTCAGATTTCTGGCATTAGAATGAGGTGCTGGGAAACAGCAAAATTAGATTTTTGCTTCCTGTTACATACTTTCCGTATCAGGGCTGAGGGGAAGGAACAAAGATGGACACAAAACTTTCTTGCAACTTTGTTTGGTTAAAGCCTTTTCTGTTAACTATGATAGCCTACGGAGGTCCTTAAAATACATTTCAATCTTATGTGCTGTTTTATTATTCTTCCGTAATTACATGAGCTATTGCTTCAGAGTTGTATATTTTCATCCTCTACATGAATATTGCCTGGTATATTAAGGTGGTTAAAGAGAGCATTATAGTGTACAAAAGGTGAAGGGTCCCTTCTGAATACACTGTATCTAAATTTAATTTCACATCTACTCTGTATTCATTGGGAATGTTCATCTTTTTTTCTTGCATACTTCAGAGAAGCTTTGAGATGGGTTGTTCCAGAGAAACTACCTACACTGGAAAGGAAATGCATCTCATGGATATTAATCACTAGATAGCTTTAGAGGTCATTGCTGAGGTGCTGAACTGGCAGTAGAAGCCATGGGGAGCTTATGAGATGATCTTAGCATGAGGCTAAAGGCTTGTAGCATTCTCTTTTGCAGTTGACATGGGATTGTCTTCTTCTTCACATCTGAACTTAATTCAAAATACGGTAAATAAAGATGAATCAAGTACAAAATGCTGACCATTTCTTGAAATTATTACTTCTTCAAAGCTACTGCACTTGTCTGATGACACATAATGATTCAAGATACTTTGGGTTGGTGGTCTAGCAGATGAAGGAAGTTTTTGAGTTGGGTGCTTCTCAGGTCTTGAAGTTGCTGAGGGTGGCTTTCAGTCTGTTGTATTTAACTGTGCAGTGGGCTTCTCAAGGCTTTAGAGCTTTGAAGGTTGAGAGGAGAATATGGTTGTATTACCTGGACGTTATTATACTTAAGTATTTTTGTTTTCTCTGTCTTCACTAGGCTTCCCTCTGAGCCTGAGTTTGTGTGTCAATTTTCTATGTGTCCTATTGTTAAGTGTGTCACTACAGAGTCGTCTTGCTAAAGCATTTGCACTGAATGAATCTGCATGTGACTTGCAGGGTGCAAATTTAGAGAATCATTGCGTTCCTATACCTGGATTAGTTCTGCTTCCAGTCAGACATTGTTTAGGGTGATAGATGCAGTGTCAGAATAGTATTGTCAGAGTAGAGAGACCGGTGGGTTGATAATACTGTACATTCAGTGAATGTGGGTGATAAGACCTCGTGATGGGGATGCAGTCTCTTAAAGACTAAAAGCCAGTTGTTTTGGAGGTGGCAGCATATCTGAAAGGAAATCAGTATTTTTGTGGGCTTTCCAACAGCCATTGATAGGAATTTTGTCTTGAGGTTCTTAATAGTTTGGAATATCTTATTAGAGTGCAGGACTGCAATGTCAGTAATGAGAACATACTTGTACCTTAGTTTGCTGCCTTTTCCCCTTATGTTTCTGCGTTTATCTATCTGATGGATCCAGCAGAAATTAAAGTAGCATGTAGGAAGTGTGTCCTCTTAATACTTACTGACTTTGAATTCCATTTTAAAAGCACTTTTTTAGTTAATTTGTGGACATCTTGGTTTTACGGGGGGGGGAAAAGAAAAATATGCATAAATTAATGTGTAGAAAGAAAGCAGAAAAAAACCCATTTCTTAAACAAGAACAGCAGCTAGATTGTTACATTGACTGTTCTTTTGCTGCCTTATCTGTACTTTCTGATCTGAAAGTTTTCCAAAACTGCTAAATTACAACACATGAAAAAAACTCTTTACCTTTTTTCTCATGAACATTTATGAACCTGGAGAAATGTTCATCCAGCTGGATACTTATTTAGATTATTTTTTTAGTGCTGAGCATTCTGTTATATGACCGTGCACCAGTATGATCTCTTAAAAACTTGGTGTTACTTTAGATACTCTATTTTGTTCTTTGTCATGTTGATAAGGATTTTTACTGTCTCTGTGTTCTCAAGAGGCCTTAGGGATAACAAAACATTTCCCCCCCTTCCCTCCTCCCCCCTAGTGATAGGGTTTTTTTTCCACAGTGATAAAAACACAAGGTTTTGGTATCAGAAATTTAGAAGTTGCTTATCCAGAGTGTGTTTATTGGAGCATTAGCAAGGGGCTGGGGAAGAACAACGCTGTGCTCTAAAAGTCTACTGAATCCATCTAAAGCAGACTTTAGACTTCGTTCCAAAGTGTTGGTTGAAACAAAGGGGCCTTCTTTTCTGTCAGGTGGAAAGTTTGTTTCCCTGAAGTATCATTGTTCCCATAACAGCTGATGGGTTGTGCTGTCCAAATCTTAAGCATCCAAGCTGGATTTAAAGTTTCCAGCAGAGAGATAACTAATGCTATTATGTGCCTTCTTACTGAGGGGTGGAGGTGGGGTGAGGGGACAATCAGTTTGTTCTTTCTTACGAGTGGGTGGCTTCCCTTTGGTTTCCAGAGGGACAGTGCTGTACTGAGGGGCTGTGCCAACAGGGTAAGGCTTCTCCTGTTTGTTTCCTTTGATAATTCTGGAGTTTCTGCAAGGAAGCAGGTGCCTTGCTAGCAAAAGGCAATATGACTAAATGTATAAGTAAATTTAAATGGTTAAATATTTAATAAAACTTCCTTTGTCAATATATCCTCTCTAGAGCCTTTGTAATACATCTCTTTAACAATCCTATTTAGACAGACGTGTTAAAACTTCATGCAAGTTTGCTGTTATAAAATTGCTTCCTGGTTATATGGCAGGAAAAAACTTAATATTTGGCTTGCTGTGTCTTCTCTGATGTATATTACCAGAAACAACTGAGTTATCTACAGTGTGAGTCTTTATTTTCATGTGTGCATGGCATTTTGGCTTTAGTTAATGGTTTACAAGACAGTTAAGCCTAAATATAGATGCATCATTTTTACAGTGTGCTATTTGCTGTGCTTACTGTGCTCCAAACTCAGTGTACAGAAGTAGAAGTTTTTGACGTGGTTCAAATTCAGTAGTCACTCTCTCCTGTGCCTAGTTGAACCTTCTAGCTGTATTAGCTGCTTTTGTTAATCTAAAATGCTCTTGCTATTTTAGGAGATGCCTACGTAACACACGTTGCCAGCAATTGTACTAAATACTTCACTGCTGAACCAGTTGCTCAGGTACCCAGCCTGTCTCTGTTGCTATGGGAGATTGGAAGGCTATTACTGTGCCGGTGCTGTCATCAGGTAAACTGCTAATATTCTGGATTTAGTCAATTTGCTGGTTTTTTGTCAGCGATGTTATAGCTGGTAAAGAGAGAGACTGAAGGTTGTGCATAACATATTTGAGTAGTTAAACAGCATGGTAAATAGTATAGTGCAAACAGTGCTTTGTCTCAGATTGGGTGCTTACAGAAATGCTACTGTAAAATACTGTACTTGCACATATATGGGAAGGTTTTAAGAACTTTCAGTCACATTTTATTTTTTATAATCACACCTGCCAATGTATCTTGTGTTTTCAAAGGTTTCTTTACTTGTTCTGTTGGGGTTTTTTTGCCTCAAATTGGTTACAAATTTGTTAAAAGAGGAAATATTTTCTTGCCTATTTCTGCCTAATGGAAGAGTAAATGACAGCATACACTTAAGAATAATGATGCCATACGTTCTATAAGAATTTTACTGAATGCACATTTCTTACACCTGTGTTGTAGTGACAATAAAAAGGAAGTGTGGTCAGTTTTTTCTTGATGGATGAGTAAAATTTGAAAGATACAATACTTTAAAATGTTATTGCGTCTAAATCTTCAATGCAAGTTTATAATCATTTTTATGTATTGTGAATTATTTATTGTATTGCTAGATGAAATTCTGAGCTCTAGAATCTAAATTTCTGTAAATAATAACTTGAGTACATAAGGATTTGATTTTATGTGATGTGTTAAAATAATAGCCCTGAATTCTTTCTTAATGTTTAACTTTCAGATAGCAAAAATATATTTCCATATACCTCAGAAAGAAGGAGATCTCCTACAAGCATGAACTCACAAGTGCTCCACTTGCCACTGCCTTTGTCCAAAAACATGCACAGCTTTTACAGTGCCTTCTGCACAGAAGAGAATATTGAACAGAGTATATCCTATATTGATAGGGTAAGCCAAATCCTTTTGTTTATTGGAGGTTGTGTGGAGGTGACAATCAATTTTTGTGATAAAAAGATTGCCTGCGTTAAGAAGGTTTCTTCCTCAGTGCTCAGAAGTGGAAGTTGGTGGGGGAAGTAGGATTCAGGGTTTTCCCCCTCATACTGGCTTTCACCTGATACTGTTTCTGTCTTCTGGAGAACTGTGGGAGATTTATCCAATTATTGATCTCTTTTTACCCCCCACCCCCTTGTCTTTTGCCAGGAATTAACAACATTGGGGTTTCCTTCTATTTATGCGGAGTCCAAAGGAAAAGAATTAAATTTAATATCTATCATAAATTGTATGAATGAATTGCTTGTACTGCAGCACAAGAACCTTCGAGCTCAGGAAGAAGTAGAAATGCAGCATCTGAAACTGGGAAGTGATATGGATCACTTACAGAACTGCTATGCTAAGTTAAAGGTAGAAAACAAGATCATTCCATTAGTATTATGCAGCTCTCTACATTTTTAACAGCAAGTCCTTTCTTGGGTTTTTATTTATTCTTCCCAGTACTAATTTGGAGCTGTGTTTTCACAAATATTTTGGGACCTTTTGAAGTTGTTTTTCCAGATGAAAATGCCTTAAAGCCAATGGAATATGAGTTAATAAGAAGTTCTAATTACTTAGAATTTTAGCCTCCTTAATCAAGGAAGAGGGCAGACTGTTTGAATGGGAAGTGTTTACATAAACTTTGAGTTAAAATGTTAAACACTTGAGTTCCTATCATTTAGTGTTGCTTAAAAGGGTATGCCCAGCTCTAAAAGATAAATTCCCAATGTATTTGTAACAAGTAAAACCATAGATGATTCTTCTAGTCCATTACAGGGTTTTTATCAGTCTTTTTCCATATTGTTAGCTTTTTTTTTTTGTTGTTGGATTCTTTGAATATCCAACTACAAAGTCTCTTTGAAAGAATTGCTCAGAAGCTGTTGTCAAACCAGAAGTTACTAAGCTTCATTTTATCTCAGGATAAACACATGCTCAAGGCCAGTCACTGTGGAGTAGCTGATATATTGGAAGTTTGTGGGTGCACTTGTATGTGCAGTCATATTAGAAAAGACTTGACTTTTTCTTAATTCTATCAAGAAAATAAAAGATAAAAAAAGAGAAAAGATTTCAGTGCTTTTTTAGGCTTGCTTTTCACTTGGGCTGGTTGGCACAATCTCCCTGAGAAATATTTCTGTAGATTTTCAAAATCATAGTAGTCCTTCTGCTGAGATTGGTCATCCATGTAGAAGGATATTGATGACATTGAAATTAATCTGTAACTGCACTGATTTTTATACAAACACTATAAAATGTTAGGTTCTAGTACACTCTAGTTGCTTTCCCTAGATGAATAGCTTTAAGGGGAGAGAGGGCAAACTTTTTAGTATTACATTAATCCCAGGGTATTTAATTTGGCTGTCAGCTTGTGAGGTTTCTCATGTAGATTCTTTCAGATAGCATACAGCAATCCTCTTGACTTCTACTATTATGTTACCTGTATTTTACTGTGGTTTGCTTAGTTCTTGTTGCCTAAATATATCTACACATTTGTACGTTACTATGCATATGAAGGAAAAACTTTGTAATAGTATTTGGCTGTCATTTAAGTAGCCAGTTTCAGGTCTGAGTCTCATTTGTGGACAAAACTTTCTAAAATGCTACTTTTGCCTTGTCTGTTATAATGAGATCA
The DNA here is from genome assembly GCF_008360975.1 of Lichenostomus cassidix. Lineage (NCBI taxonomy): Eukaryota > Metazoa > Chordata > Aves > Passeriformes > Meliphagidae > Lichenostomus > Lichenostomus cassidix. Next base: position 13,761,793 of record NC_139489.1, on the reverse strand, counting down.
TCTGTCTAGCCTTCTCTGTAAATGTGAAATGTTCCATTTGCATTGTTATGGTCACAGTCTGTATATCTGTGTTAATTGTACCCTTGATTATTCAACAGAAATGTTCCAGTAGAACTGTAGTTCCAAATTCATACAGGTTGCTTAGTATCCACCTCACTCTCACAGTACAGATATGCTTACAAAATCCTGACTTAATGTAAAAGCCCTAGTGGGAAAATATAATATCTGTTAAATACCAAACCAAATCACAAGTGAGGTGGTTTGGCGGTTTGGTTTACATGACTTGTTTGTTTTGGTTGGTTGGGTTTTTAAAAAATCTTTTGCTATTCTTATTGATACTGAACTATCAACACTTTTTCTAGGAACAGTTGGAATTATCTAAAAGGGAAATAGTTGGGCTTCAGGAAAGAGACAGACAACTGCAAAGCAAGAACAGAAATTTGCACCAGTTACTTAAAAATGAAAAGGATGAAGTGAGTTGTTTTGTACATTAACACAAGTCATTACATAGCTATTGAAGAATTGTTTTTTGCATGGAGTCTTGTAATTGCTCATTTTGAATGTGGTTTCTTATTATTGGTAAATGTTGTCTTTCAAGGTGATTGGCATGTTGCATATGGATAAATAGGTTCTGTAAGGGATAGGTCTAAGTTACAACAATAGTAGAGAGTGCTGCAGAAATGCAGATACGCAGTTTTCTGAGACTTCCTGTGCAGATTTATCTTAGAATGCTCAGAAATTTTAAAAAGTAGGAGGGGCAACAGGATTCAGTCACTCAAACATTTGTGTATAGAGGCTTTTCTGGGGTTTTTTTAGTTTTTGGTTTTGGTTTTTATTTTTCAGTATTATAGAGGAGAGCAAAAGACCAATAAGAAGGGAGGTGGGGGGAATCCCAGCACAAAACCAAAGTGTCACTAAACTTAAATATCTCAAAACAACAAAGATCAGAAAACACTTTGATATCCATGACACTGCTTAGTTTGGGATTTGTTTCCTGTGTGCTCCTTCCGTAGCATTGTACTTCACATGGCTCCCATGTTTTTGTGAATGTGGCTCCTAAGTTTCTGTGAATGTTCTGTGTTCATAAATGTATCCATACAGTTGGGAATCACAGCACTAACTGTATATAGTGAACTTCCTAAAGTTCCATCTTAATATATTGAGTGTGCAGTATGTGTGTAAGGTTAAATCTGAAAATTTTAAAAACCCCAAACAGTACCACCCTAGGAATTGATAGTACATGGCCAAAATTTGTTTTATGATGTTTTAATATTCTTTTAGACCAAATGGAATAGTCTCTCTTTCAATGTCCTGCTGCCCCAGGAAGAGGAGTTAATTTTTTTAGTGTAAGCCTAACAAGTATGCATTAGAATGGGAGTAGACCTAGATCCTGAACATGAATTACTAAAAGTAAAGGTATCTTTCTCTGCTCTGTTCAATAAAGATACTAAAGAAGGTTATGTGACTTACCAGAACATGAATTAAGTTGTACTTCAGAGGAATTATAGTATTGTAATCTGTTGTTTATGATGGATAATCTGATGTTTGAGGTGTGTTTCTGCTGAAAAGAAACTACCTCTCCTGAAATAAGTCTGAAATCAGAATCTGTGGGTTGGGAGGGCTCTTCTAATTCTTTTTGTCACTTCCTTTCACCCGAAGTACAGTTTAATAGAAGTGTTATTTTGCCTCATGTGTTTTCGTTTTCTGAAGAAATTCGTGTTTATACTTTATTTTAGTTGAAGAAACACCTTTTTGTGGCATTGCTTTTAGGTTCAGAAGTTACAGAACATAATTTCAAGTAGAGCTACACAATACAATCACGATATGAAGAGGAAAGAGAGAGAATATAACAAATTAAAGGAACGCTTGCATCAGTTAGTCATGAATAAAAAAGACAAAAAGCTAGGTAAGTAGCTCTTTGAATTTTACCACAGCGAAATTTTAACATAAAAAGTATGTTAACCAGAGCCAATTTTAAGCATTTTTGTCATTAAAGGCAATGTGGCCCTCTTGCAAATTTTTATTTGGATCTTAGAATGTTAAAGAAAAGATGTTATATTTCATGTTAACTGTGTAAGACTTTTCTACATTGTGTTCCATGAGATCACTTACCAAGCACAAACCAAATGCTGATCTTTACAAAATGAGGTGGGGGAATTTTTTGGGGTTTTTTTTTTCCCTTACAAAGGGAATTTATTTGAAATCAATTCCTATGCTAGAGCCATCTCTCTTCTATTTTTGTGCAATTGTTGCCATTACAGGATTTTGGATAATGTCATAAACCCTATATTGTTCCAAGTAGTTGCCTTCAGGAAGGCACACTGCATGAGCTTTTTAATCTGGAGATACTACACTCTGCTTGTTGTTAGCACAAGTAATGAGAGGTTTTAGAGAGGAAGTAACACAAGGCAGGTGTAATATCCAGTACTAGTGAAATGAGGAGAGACCAGATCTCCTTTATCATATGAGTACTTGTATGTTGTACTGCCCAAGAATTGTATTCAAGACATTCATCAGTGCTGTTTACCATAAGTACAGTTTTCTGTGAAAAATCGCTGAAAATGGGTATTGTTATATATATTTTAAAAAACAGTACCTTTTGGTTCATATATCTGGCCTTAAAGTATTTTATCTCCAGTGGAAGGGAAGTCCTGCTCTTTTCCACCTGCCACCCCCAAACTCAGCTGTCTGCCAGCTGTAGTGCATGTTTTAGTAAGCTGATTTAGTTCACTAAACCAGAAGAAAACTATTCATGTTGTTGCCAAGATGGTTCTCTGCTGATTTTAATTTTCTGAAAGTCCTTGTGGGTAAACCAAACCAGGTTAGGACACAGTAGGTGGAACACCTGCTTTGGCTACAGAAGGCCTTTAGCTATCAGTTCAATATGCTCTAGAAACTTCACCCTGAGGTCAGCAAAACTTAAATATGCTTGGCTTCAGTTGGCTAGTACTAGTCAGGGAGGTGAAAATAGCAGGATTTTAAAACTAGTTACTGTCTGCTTCGTAGCTAAGTAGCTTGGACCACTAATCTGTAGTCGTACATTGGGTTTTGGGTTTTGTTGGTGGTGGGTTTGGGGGTTTTTTGATTTTACTTTATTTTTATTCAAATGTGGACAGAGAAGTTTTTGTTTTGAGGAATACCTTATAAAGCATTAGTAAGTTCCTTCCCCTAAACAGGAGATAAAATTGGCATTACTGGCAGAATAAGCATAGAGTTGATACATTGATATAAGGGCTGAAATATGGTGAAGGTGTCATTAAAAATGCATTAAAAAGATAAGACAGGATGAGAATACATCCTTATGAGTTTCCAAACTCAACTTTTTTTTTTTCTTTGACTGTGATATTTTTTGCTTTAAACAGGGCAGTGTGGTTTCATACGGGTCTGAAGATTGAGGGGGATATTTGAGTAATGTGGTCTCTATAATAACTACGTGTAAATGCAATGTCATCTAAATATATATTTGCATATTGTTTCACATTTTGAAATATCCTTTTCATTTGTAGCTATGGAAGTTCTAAATTATGTTGGTAGAGCTGATGGGAAGAGAGGTGCATGGAGGACTGATAAGACAGAAGCCAGGTAGTTGTCTTAGAACAACATTAATTGAAGCATGTATTAGGGCTGTTATGTTGTTACTGTAAGATTATTTTTTCCAGAAATGAAGAAGAAATGTACAAAGTTCTGTTAAATGATTATGAGCAACGCCAAAAACAGCTTTTACTGGAGAATGCTGAGCTAAAGAAAGTTCTTCAGCAAATGAAGAAAGATATTATTTCACTTCTTCCGCCACAGAAACAGAAACCTAAAGAAAGATCTGAAGATGGGCTGGTGAGTATTCTTCAGTTAAAGTTAAATGGCCACAGTAGCTTGGTATAGTGCTGGAGTAATTTGATAGTTATTAAAAAAATTAAACTTCTTATGAGGCTTTCAGTTAATTGCACATCATGTGCTTTGCTTGAAATCCATCAATGTGTAAAAGTTCTGCTCTCTGCAGTATTATATGTAATTCTGTATTGCAATGTATATTGGATTTTGTCTGAATGGGGATTTGTTTGTTTGTTTCTTTACACAAGGTGTTTTTGTAGAATAGTTTACTGCCATGGCTGTGTAGAAAAGCACTAGATTCTGTCTACTTCTTTGTAAGGTGTGGATAAACTCTTCTTAACTTGACTGAATGACTTGGCCCCATACTGGGGCAGCTACTTTAAGTTTGACAGCAGAACTCAGCACTTGTCTAGTGTGAAGATGTGAGAGTGAGTGAGTCTTGCTGGCTGACCCACTGTCTCTGTGGTGGGGTTCTGAGCACTGCCTGGTCACTTGTCTCCTCAGCATTATGCTGTCAGGGAGCTGAACTCCCTAAGAGTCAAATTTCCCTGGATGGAAAAATCTTTCCTTTATGTAAGGGTTTTCACTTCTTCAGTAAATTGAATCTGTGCACATACTTAGATAAATAAATACAGACGTTTGGAGCAGTGAAGTGGTTTGCAGCTTCTTATTTCTGTTTCTACAGGTGCTGTCAGACCAGGAGGAAGATATTGGAGAGTTAAATAAAGAGAATATGTGGGAATTATCTTGTGAAACTGTGCGAGAACAGCTTACCAACAGCATTAGAAAACAGTGGCGAATGTTGAAAAATCACGTTGAAAAGCTGGATAACCAAGGTTGATGTTTACTGCATTACGTGTACATATGAAATACAGTTTAAAGAAAGTAATGCAGACGTGGTACTTTGAAATAATTAGATGCAAAATATGTAATTCCCTCTCAAGAGTCTTGTCTTGCCTCTGAGACTTCTTGTGGCATTCTAAAGCAAACTGACCGATGGTGTGGTGCTGGACTATCCTCATTTCCAGCTGTTGAACAGCATTAAGGCAGCTAAAAATATAGAGAATTCTTTCCTAGTATTATTTTCCCATGCAAGTAAATGCAGCCACTACCACAGGGATGTTTTCTGTCAAGAGCAAGAAGGCCATACATGCAATTGCAAATAAAAGAGCAGATGGCCTTTGAGAGTATGTTTACACCCTGGAAAGGATTTCAGGAATGCTTGCAATACTTTTTGTTGGAATAACTCATTCAATAATAAGCATCAGGAAAAATGTTACAATTATTTGCTCTTTTCTTGGAGTCATCTTCTAGGTTTTTTGAGTTTATAGGGATGGCCATTGTATAGTCCTTTAGGATTCTATTAATATTCAAATACTAGCATCAGGGGATCAGAACTAGGCTCATTACAGTCATTGTGATTTAGTTATGCATTAAATTAAGTAGAATAGTATGTAGTTGTAATTGTACAAAATACAACTATTCCTGTAATTCATTCCCTTACTGGAATGAAAACGTGCATCCACTGTTTGTTAGATCCATTTCTCTTTCACAGGACTTGCAGGAAAAGGCTTTCTTTTTATATCTGTGATAAATATAGTTACTGTCATATTTTTATGAACACATAAGCCCTTCAAAAATGGGCTCAGAAGAATAGGCTAACAGCACATCAGTGAAAAAAATCTGTAGTTGTCTTGTTTTCTTTTAAATGACTGCTGAAGTAAGTGAGGATTTTGTGTAACACTTGTGTAACAGTGTAGATGGTTGGTTTAGCTTGGGGAATGTGAAACAGCCATGTTTTCATTGCTTGGTTTTTTTTTCTGAACTGGATTTGGTGGGTAATTACATGTGTAGCCCCGACTTTGGATCTCTTGTCTCTGATAGAAATGCTTTTGACTACACTGTGTATTTGTCTTTCAGGATGAATCAAATAGTCTAAAACCTTTTGGTATTCCTAGGAGTCTCTGATACGAGGTATTGGAGTTTTTTAAATTTGTTTTTAATATGCTTTTTTTCCCCCCACTTAGTGTCACGTGGACATTCAGGAGCTCTGAATGAAAAAGATGTCATTTCAAGAGAGGACCATGAACTGGAAACTGAAAAGCTAGAGTTAGAGATTCAGCAGTGTAAAGAAATGATTAAAACTCAGCAACAACTCTTACAGGTAGTAGGCTTTAATTTTTCTTGGTTTTCTCGATTCAATCCAAGTGTGTTTTATTTAACATGCCGCTTTTCTTGCCTCTGAG